>NC_060276.1:66372633-66604177 GCF_021613505.1 Equus quagga | reverse complement strand
ACCCCCAAGAAGGATGTTTCACATATGATTGAAATGTCCCTTTTACAATAGTCTCTAGACTGCTCTGTTGGCACAGCGATTGATGGAAACAGCAGGTGGGTCTGCTGTCTCGGTGGACACAGCAAGGTGGCAGGTCTGTTGTCTGGAGCTGGGTGGTCACAGGTGAGCACAGCAGTCAGTTCCTAGCCTAAGGAAAGATTCTTATCCTTAAGGAAATGCCAATGTAGGGAGAAGTTGCACCTTTATCTTAAGGCCATTTGTTCTTGCCATAGTAAATGTTTAAAGCAGATATAGTGTGCGTGCTCAGTGGCCACATTAGGCCCTTTTGGAAAAAAAACAAACTCAGGCCGAATTAGGTTTACACCAGATGTCTTCCTCATATACTCCATTGTATCCTACTGCTTGCCATTTCTATTTCACAAAATTGAGAGGAAGGTACAGAGATTTCCCGTATTCCCCCTCCCTCCACAACACATTGCCTTGCCTGTTATCAACATCCTCCACCAGAGTGGTACATTTGTTACAACTGATGAGCCTACATTGACACATCAGCATCCAGAGTCCATAGTTTACATTAGGGTTCGCTCTTGCTGCTCTACATTCTGTGGGTTTGAACAAATGTTTAATGACATGTTTGTCATTAAAGTATCATACTCAGTCCCTGCCCTAAAGATCCTCTGTACTCTGCCTATTTATCCTCACCCCCTACCCCCAAGCTCTGGCAACCACTGATCTTTTTACTGTCTATGTATTTCTGTCATGAATGAGTTTTTCTCCTCTACTTTGTTTGCTTCTTAGTATGGGTAGTTTCTGTTGACCTTTGTTCGAGTTTCTTGATTCTTTGTGTTGATTCTACTTATGAGTCCATTAAGGACATTCTTCATTTCTGTTAATGTGTTTTTGATTGCTACTTTTTTCATTTGATTCTTATAGTTTTCATCTTTTTTCTGATGTTACCTATGTGATCTTGCCTGTTGTCTACATTTTTAACATGTTATCTTAGTTATTTTGAAGATTTTATTTTTTCCTTTATCTCCCAAAGCCCCCCGGTACATAGTTGTGCATTGTTCAGTTGTGGGTCCTTCCACTTGTGGCATGTGGGATGCCGCCCCAGCATGGCTTGACGAGCAGTGCCACGTCCGCGCCCAGGATTCGAACTGGCGAAAGCTTGGGCTGCCGAAGCGCAGCACGCGAACTTAACCACTCAGCCACGGGGCCGGCCCCCATCTTAGTTATTTTAAATTTTGTTATTTCCCATATCTTAGATTATATCTGAGCATGGTTTTGAAGATTGCGGGTTTTTTCAGACTTTTTTGTCCCTTTGTTTTTGTATATATTATAAGTTTTGTTGAAGGTCAGACGTGTTGTATAAGATAGTAGATACTGAAGTAAATAGTTGTTATTCTTTCAGAAAAGCACACCTTGTCTTTGTCTAGGCTGTTAATGTAGAGTTTTGTGTCAAAGTAGTGAATATTGGACTGGTTTTGAAGCTTGTTATTATGGTTTCCCCCAGTACACCAGAGACCTGGGACCATGTAATGATACTTTTTGTGTCCCTGCTTGGCTTTGGGTTTCTGCCTTTGCAGTGCTCCGTAGAGAGGGCCTGTCTCCTTCGGCTTTCCCCTGTATATCATTCTAATTTTACTCCATCCTCGTTAGCATGTGGTTGGGGGTAGGAATTGGGGGGCTTTCTCTAATGTTCCGATTAAGACTGTCTTAAGCAGGCACCATGAATCTGGGTCTTGGGTATGGTCTTCACTAGTCTTCTTGTACTTTCAACACGATGCTATTCTCAGCATGTATTCCAGTTCCTCCCACAGGGCTAAAGCTTTGTTTTTTCTCCCCTTGCCCAGATGTAGTTGGTTTCAACCAGTGGGTATCCCCATGGTGTGCACTTAGGCTTTTATGCCTTAGGGGAGATAAGCCTGTTATTAATTTTGATCTGCCCTCTATTTCTCTAACCAACGCTCAAGGCTACAGATTTTAATGGTTTTCTTTTTAGATTAAGAACTTTTTTGTTGGTAAGAGAGATAGGAGAGATGCAACTGGATAGAATTTCAGCCATAGTTATTGCTCCCCCCCCCCCCCCAGAAAGCACCAAGGGAATCTTTCTCTGTGATCTTCCCTTTGGCCACCGGTTGGTAAAGGCTGCAGGTGAGTGGGACTTGACCCGTTTTTGAAACCCCTAGGGGGCTTCTCATTCTCCTGTTTAGCAGTTTATTATAATTTTTAGTTTAATCATCCTATCTGCTTTTATATGACTTTTTGTGGCATTCAATCAAATGCTTAGATTCTGTTTTTCCCTGCAGGCATCTTCCTTTCTCTAAATTTCTATATAATTTTTTGCCCTATGACTTCACTTCTAGGGTCAATTAGTTTGCAGTTGTCAAGCCTTTTTCTCCTCTTAAGGCTTATAGTGATGCTGTTTTTTACATGTCTGAGCTTTGTTGTCTTTGTTATTTTTGTTTGTTTCTCTGTTTTTCATTTTTTTGCATTATTTGAATATTTTTTAGTATTCCATTTTAATGTTCTTTTCAACTTTTTGGTTACATCTCTTTAAATTTCTTTTGTTGTCCTTGTTGCTATAGAGATTACAATATACATACCCAGCAGTCACCTAACACTTTATATAATGTTTTAACACTTCAAGTAAAACAGAAGCCTTAAATTCCTATAGACCTCTTTACAATCCCCCATTGATTTTTAAAATAGTTGCCATGTGTTTTACATTTATCTATTTTGAAAGCCCACCCCAGACTGTGTTAAGATTTCTGCTTTCAAGAATCATGCATATTTTAAAGAACTTAAGAGAAGAAAAATAGTGTTTTATATTTGCTCAGTCACTTACTAGTTCTATTCTTCCTTCATTTCTGAATATCCTATCTTCTCTTGGATATCATTTATCTTCAGAAGAACTCATATCATTTCATCTCAACTCTCCTTGAGATAGATTCTCTTTATTTTCCTTCATCTAAGAATGTACTCATTTCAGCCTTCATTCCTGAAGGACATTTTCACTGGATGAAGAGGTGTTCGATGATTTTCCTTCTGTCTGCATTTTAAAGATGTTGTTCTACTATCTTTGTTGTGCATGGTTTCTTATGAGAAATTTGAAGTTGCTTGAATCATTGTTTCCCCATATGAAATGTGTTGTTTTTTATAGATACTTGTAAATTTTTTTCTTTATTTTGGGCTTTTAGCAGTTTGTGATATCTGTGGGTATGTTTTTCTTTTGGTTTATCTTGTTTGGTTTTCCTGATGTGGTTGAATATGTGGATTTGTCTTTCTTTGGATTTGGAAAGTTTTCAGCTGATATTCCTACAAACATTTTTTACTGTGCAGTTTTTTTTTTCTCATTCTGGCAATTCTGATGACTTGTGTGTTAAACGTTTTGATATTGCCCCGTAAGGTCCCGAGTCTGTGTTTTGTATCAACCTTTTTTATGTTCTGTTGCTTACATTGGGTAATTTCTGTTGCTATGTCTTCAAATTCAGTGATTCTTTTTTCCTGTCTCCATTCTGCTATTGAGATCTCAAGTGAATTTTTTTTTTTACTGTAGATGTTTTTTTTTAGTTAAAAATTTTCAGTTTGGTTCTTAAGCATTATTGAGGTATAATATCATACCATAAAAATTATCCATTGTTTATGTGCAATTCATTTATTTTTAGTAAGTTTTTATAGTTTACAGTCATCACCACTGTCAAGCTACAAAAACAGAAACCAATTTAAGAGGCAAAGTGTTTATTTGGGATCAAAGAATTGCAATTCGGGGAGCACAGATTCAGGTAGAAACCCAAATAGTGTCCCAATTACAGGAGAAGCACTCTGGGGTGTTTTTTGGAAAAAGAGAGGAAGATTAGATAAGTTGTATTAAAGAAGAGTTCATTGGTGTTAGATGAGTTTATGATAGGTTTGTAATTCATAGATTGGCTTGAGATTCGGTTGTCAGGTAAAAGACTAGACTAGTACATCATTGATTGGTTAGTGATGCCGTCATCAGTAAAATCCATTTCATGAGTCCTTATAAACAGGATATTCTTGTCCTTACTGACTTCTTAGAATGTTAGCAGTTTGATCCAGTTTGGAAGATGAAACAAGATGTGCAAGGTAATTCCTGTGAAATGACTGTTCCAGATTTATTTTAATATGGTTCTGTTCATGTCGCCTTTCATACCACAATCTGGTTTTGGGACATTTCATTGTTTCCAAAAATTCCCTCAAGACCGTTTATAGTCAATCCTTTTTCCGTCCCCAGTCCCAGGCTACCACTGGTCTCTGATAATTATCCTTCTTGGGATATTTCATATAAATGAAATCATATGATATTTATTATATTGAGTTTTCCTCCACTTCTTAAGATCCTTTTGAGGTTTATCTCTGTGGTAGCACGTATCAGTATTTTATTCTATTGTTTTATAGATATACCGCATTTTTATTTCTTTATTCAACACTGGATATAAAGTTGAATTGTTTCACTTTTTTTTCTTCTGGCTATTGTTAATAAATGTTATGAATGTTGATGTGCGTGTCCATGTATGTTTTCATTTCTCTTGTGTAGATTCTTTGGAGTGGAATGGCTGGGTCATGGACTAAGTATTTATTTAGCTTTTAAAGAAACTGCCAAACCTTTTCAAAGTGGCTGTACTATTTCACATTCCCACCTACAGTATATGAGAGTTCACATTTCTCTGCATCCTCATCATCCGTTGTTATTGCCTGTCTTTTTGATGGTAACCATTTTAGTGTGAAGTGGTATTTCATTGTGATTTTATTTTGCATTTCTTTAAACTCTAATGAGATTGAGCATCTTTTCATTTGTTTATTACTCATTTGTATATATTTGGTGGAATATTATTTAAATCTTTTCTCCATTTCTAATTTTCTTTCATTTCATTCTGAGTTATATGTGTCTGTGTGTGTATGTATGTGTATGTATATATATGACACAAGTACTTTATCAGAAATATGACCTACAGATATTTCCTCCCACTTTGTGGCTTGTCTTTTTTTCTATAGCGTCTATCTGAAGTACTAAAATTTTTAATTTTGGTGAAGTCCAATATATCAGTTACTTTCTGTATGTAATCTTTCATCAGTGTTACACTGTCTTGATTACCATAGCTTTAAAATCTGGTAATGAAAGACCTACTACTTTGTTTTCTCATGTTTTGGGTATTCTGTATCCCTTGCATTTAGGATCAGCTTGCCATTTTCTGCAAAAGAAACCTCGCTAGGCTTTTGATATGGATTGCACTGACTTATAGATCAGTTTGGTGGGAGTTGTCTTCATAATAATATTGCATCTTCCAATCCATGAACATAGATTTCCATTTACTTCTATTTATACATCTCCTTCAGTTCCTCCAAGGAATGTTTTGTAGTTTATAATGTGTAAATCTTTTTCTTTTGTTAAATTTATTCTTAAATGTTTTATTCTTTTTATGCTATTCAGAATGGAGTTCTCTTAATTTCATTTTTGGATAGTTTATTGCTGCTGTGGAAATAGGTTGATTTGGGGGCTTTAATTCTTGTATTCTATTACCTCCTAAACTTCTTTGTTAGTTGTAGTAGTTTTAATCCGGATTCCTTAGTATTTTCTACATATAGGATCATTTCACCTGCAGATAAGGACAGTTTTAGTTCTTCCTTTCCAATCTCATTTAGAAATTATTACTATTGTATTTACTGCCTAGAACTCCCAGAACACTGTAGAGTAAAAGTGGTGGGAATGGGCATCCTTGTCTTATTCCCTTCTGGAGAAAGCATTGGGACTTTCACCATTAAGCATGGTAGTAGCTGTAGGTTTTTGTTTTGTAGATTTCCTTTATTAGGGTAAAGCAGTTTCTTTTCATTCTTAGTCTTTTGAGAGTTTTAAAGTCTTGAATGGGCTGTTAATTTAGTCAAGTGCTATTTTTGTGTTCATTGAGATGATTATATGGTTTTTCTTTTTGAATTCAGTATATGGAACTACAATGATTGTGGTTTGAATTTTGAAACAGGCCTGCATTTTGGGGATAAACTCTGCTTTATCAGGATACGTTATCCTACTTATGTATTGTTAGAGTGGACTTGCTAAAGTTTTGTTAAGAATTGTTACATTTACTTTCATGAGGGAGATGTGTTCGTAGTTTTCTTGTAATGTCTTTGAGGTTTTAGTATCAGGGTGATTGTGGCTTAATGCGTTAAAATGATTTGGAAAGTAATACCTCTTCAGTTTGCTGGAATAATGTTTATAGACTCCATATTATTTCATTCTTGCGTGTTTGGTAGAATTCACCAGTGAATCTATCTTGGCCTACTGTTTTCTTTTTTGGAAGATTTTAAACGTTTAATTCAATGTCTTTAATTGATAATTAATGTTCAGCTTATATATATATTTTTGAGTGAGGTTTGATAGTTTGATCTTTTAAGGAATTTGTCCATTTCATCTCATTGAGTTTATTGACATAAAGTTCATAAAATTCACTTTCTATATCTTTAAAATTTCTCATAATGTCATCTTCGTCATTTGTGAAAAGACCATCTTGCTTTTTTCTCTGTTTCCTAATCAGCCTGACTAGAGGTTTATCAACTTTGTTGATCTTCTCAGTGATCCACATTTTGACTTCATTAATTTTCTTTTTTATTTTATCGATTTTATTGACTTTTGATCTGGTTTTTATTGGTTTTTTTCTGCTTACTTTTAGTTTAATTTGCTCTTTTTCTATTTTCTTAAGGTCAAGTCATTGAGTCAAGACTTTTTTTTTAATTAAGATTATGATAGTTTACAACCTTGTGAAATTTCAGTTGTACATTATTGTTAGTCATGTTGTGGGTACACCACTTCACCCTTTGTGCCCTCCCCCCACCCGCCCTTTCCCCTGGTAACCACCGATCAGTTCTCCTTGTCTATATGAAGACTTTTCTTTTTCATGCTGGTATTTTATGCTGTTTTCTCCTATGTACGTCTTTGGTGACATCCCACAAATTTTGATATATTTTTTCATTTTTATCTTATTCAAAACAGTTTCCAATTTCCATCTTGATTTCTTCTTTTGTCCATAAATGTGCTGTTTGGTTTACATGTATTTGGAGAATGTTCCAGAGATCTTTCTGTGGTTATTGTCTATTTTAATTCTCTTGTAGTCCGTGTCAGTGCCTACAAACATAGGTTCCTTACACGCCACACGAGGGGCCAAATAAAAACTGTAATGCCAGGCTTATGGCAAGGAAAGAGTTTTTATTTCAGGTGCTATTAGCCGGGAGATGAGAGTGAGCCCTAAAATTCGTCCCTTTTCATCTCGTCTTCTCGGAAAATGGGAGGCAAGGGGTTTTAAAGGTTGTAAGGAATGTTTCTGTTTGTAGGGACAGGGAGGAGCCTGTGGCCTTGGTCATTTACCCACCAGCCTGTGTTCAGCCTTGGGAAGCTCCTCGAGGGAGGAGGAGATGATAAGGAATCCAGATGGTTGTCCTTGGCCGTGTCTGTCTCCACGGCAGATAGTGGATTCTGGAGCTGGGAAACCAGAGAGTAAGCAGGGAATGAGTGTTTTGGTTCTAAACTCCATATATGCTGGATTTAATGTAGGGGAACTGATATCAGGGCCAGCATCAAAAGAATATACTTTGTATGATTTACATTCTTTTAAATTTTTTTTTTTTTTTTAAGATTTTATTTTTTCCTTTTTCTCCCCAAAGCCCCCCGGTACATAGTTGTATATTCTTCGTTGTGGATCCTTCTAGTTGTGGCATGTGGGACGCTGCCTCAGCGTGGTTTGATGAGCAGTGCCATGTCCGCGCCCAGGATTCGAACCAACGAAACACTGGGCCGCCTGCAGCGGAGCGCGCGAACTTAACCACTCGGCCACGGGGCCAGCCCCTACATTCTTTTAAATTTACTTAGAATTGTTTTATGGCCCTGATTGTCATCTATCTTAATAAATGTTCAGTGTGTGCTTAAGAAGAATTGTAGACTGAAATGTTATATAAGTAGCAGCCAGGTCAAATTAGTTGATTGAGTTGATCAGGTCTTCTGTATCCTTACTGATTTTCTGTGCACTTTTTCTATCAATTATGGAGAGAAATGTATTGAAATCTTTGAGTATGATTGTTCATTAGTCTGTTTCTCCTTGCAGTTCTATCAATTTTTGCTTGTTATTTTGAAACTGTTCATAAACATTTGACATTGTCTTTCTTAAACTTTGTCATTATGAAATGACCTTCATCCATGGTAGTATTCTTTGTCAGAAATCTGGTTTGTCTGCCCAAATGGCCGTTGGTCTCTAGCAAATTAAGCCATGACCAAAAAAAAAAATACTTGGAGAAAAATTGAAAATATGATCCCAATAATTGTTGATAATAAATTTGTTGAGGCTTTAAGAGTTGCATGAAGTAGGAAATGATGAAAATGTGAGGACTTGAACATTTTTAATACCTCTGAAAATTCATTTTTCACTTGTGAAAATTGCAGCCTCCAACTAAAACAGAAACTTGAATCCTTTTTAAAGATAGGTTTAAATATATAAAGTTTAAAAATAAAAACTTTTATGGTAAAATACACCAAAAACAGAATTCAGAAGAAAACTAATTTGCATTGCACACCAAAGATAAAGGGTTACTACCTATGTTGTTTCAGGTAGTTTGTAAGAAAAATAGTAGATAAGTGTGTGAAAGATAGGAAAAATAGTAGATAAATGGGTGAAAGATAAATGGGTGGAAATGCATACCCAAATCAATAATAAACATGGAAAAGATACTGAAGGAAATGCAAGTTCTATTATTAGTGCAATATCATTTCTCATCTCATAGAGAGGGATAAAATTAAATAATTATTATTGGCAGTGATGGGTGAAGGGTACTTTTATATGTTGCTTGTGGAAACTGAAGTGTCACTCTCTTTTTTAGATAGAAAAGGCCTTGACCTCATGCAGGAAGCCCTGCCCAAGCTCCTTTTCTTTCTTGACATCACATTTCTTGCTCAGGCTTCACAGCAGTGGTTTTGATTTCTTTGTTTCTGGTATCTGAGGAATTTTTTCTCTTCTTTTTGATCTGTCTTTTGCATTTTTATCAGTATGTTCTTTTTTATCCAGCATTTCTACTTTGAGTTGCTTGAGGGGAGGTTTTCCATAGCACTCAAGTTCACCATAGTGACTGGAATTCACCCAAAGATTTGTCACCAAATCACTCAAAAAAGTCAAGTTGCTTTTGAAGTATTAAGGAGACAGGCAGAAATGATCAAATATAAACTCATGGAGTTAGCATCCATGAGCCCTTCTTGAAAAAGGTATCTGACAGTGAAATGGAGTTAACCAAGAAATAAAGAAAAATAAAGATCCAGGAATAGAGTAACTGTGATAAAAGGGCTAGTGGTAAGCACTGAATCTATGTAAGTATTGAACTAGAAGATAAACTGAGGGAGTTAAGGTTACACAACAAAATGTGTCATAAGCCCTGACAAAGTAGAAATACTTGAGCCACATAAATTTATATTTTTATGAGGAGATGTAGGAGTAATTATCCTCATTCTTCTAATGTCATTCTTCGTTGTATTGTGTCAATGCTTACTCTAAAGTTAACATGTGGTAAAAATATATATAATGTTTACACATTAGTTTTCATCAAAAAAACATTTTAGGGTATCCTTTTGGAAATTACATTTCTTGTGAAATAACATCTGGACTTGAGTAATTTCTTCACTGTTCCTTTTTTTTCTTCTCTTTAAAACAAGGAGATAAAATTGAGTCATTTAAAATAAAAGCTCATATAATCCCATTTTAAAACATTGAGATATAATTCATATATATTAAAATGCACTGTAGATGTTCCACTTGACAAAATAGAATACATGTCCATCACTCCTGAAAGTTTCCTTGTACTCCTTTCCAATCACTTCTCCTCTCCCTAGCAGCCACTTTGTGATATAATCCTAGGTTAATGAAGTTATTTGTAACTATGTTTTTTCTTTAAAGAATGAGTTGTTTTTCCTTCTTCTCCCCAAAGTCCCCCCGTACATAGTTGTATATGTTAGTTGTGGGTCCTTCTAGTTGTGGCACATGGGGCACCGCTTCAGCATGGCCTGATGAGCGGTGCCATTCTGCGCCTAGGATCTGAACCCGCAAAACTCTGGGCTGCCGAAGCAGAGTGCGCGAACTTAACCACTCGGCCATGTGTTCGGCCCCTGTAACTATGTTTTTAATCTACCTATGTTTTTCTTTCTAAATTATATGCAGAGAGATGTCCAAAAGATGTTCAGTAAATGTTAAGCCTGTTTTTTTAATGATAAGGTTTTTAATACTTTATGCTTTTTTATTTGTGCTTTCCTGAATTGCTTGATTTTAAAAAGTTAGCATTCTTTTTTTAGAAAATATGATTATTTCTTTAGAAAAGAATTTTTAAAAGGGAAAATCTTCAAAGCAAAATTATCCTCCATCTTAGGAAAGGTATGAAGAAGAAAAAGATTAAGCACAGAACTATAAGGGGTAGGAGGCTAAGAAAGTCCTCCTACTCGTTTTAGTGCCTGTCATCATTTTGACGTGATGGTCTCAATCCCAGAAAATGGAGTAGGGAAAATTGCAAAAAAATGAGGTGCTTTGCTGTTTTCATGGATTTAGTACTTTTCTGTTTTGTTTTGTTAAGTGTAAAACATTATAAATTTCTGGAACTATCAAATTATTTGTATTTTCCAAAGCTGAATATAAATCATTCTATTTTTATGTTAATATATAGTGTTTTCTTTGTGTATGTGTTGTGTGAATTTGCCCCTTAAAAAGTCTTTATTTATATCTTAAAATTGTCTAGTTTTGCTCATTTATTTATTTTACAGTTGTATTGAGTGCTGCCTCAGTATAAGTCCTACTATGGGTAGGCACTGAAATTGTAATTTGAGTGATCAGTTTTGTGATACGATGTAAGAGGAATAGAGGATCAGAAAACAGAGAGGACAAATAGAAAACAAATAATTAAATGGGAGACCTAAGCAATCATATCAGTAATTAGATCAAATGTTAACAGACTAAACATCAATTAAAAGGCAGATTATCAGAATGGATTAAAAAAAAGCAAGATACAATTTTATGATGTCACCAGGAGATTTACTTAAAATAAAGACAGCGGCTGAAGGGATGCTGTTAATATCAGATAAGTAAGACCACAAATCAGACTATTATAAGAAGTAAAGAGGGGCATTTCATATTGGTGAGAGTCTGTTCATCAGGAAGCCATAACAATCTTAAATGTATATGACTAATAATAGAGGTTAAACATACATAAAGCAAAAGATGACAAAATTAAGAGGAAAAAGAGGTAATTCCACTATTACAGTGGGAGATTTTTGCCACCTGACTCAGCAGTTGATAGAATATCTAGACCAAAAAATCTGTAAAGACATAGATGGTCAGATGAATACTATCAACCACCTTGATATAATTGGTAACTGTTTAACACTGCACCCCGAAATTGCCAAATCACATTATCAAGTGTACATCATATGTTCACCAGCATAGTCCACATGGTGGGCCATGAAATATGTTATGATAAATTTAAGGTGATTGAAACCAATATATATTCAAAATATGAATTAAAAAAATTCAATGTATAATCAAAATTAAAATAGAAATCAGTCAAAATAAATTATCTAGAGATACCCCATATATTTGGAAATTAGTAACACAATTCTAAATAATCTAAGAGTCAAAGGGAAATCAGAAAATATTTTGATCCAAATGATATTGATAATACATCATGTCAAAATTCATGGAATGTAGCTAAAGCCGTGCTTCGAGGGAAAATTATAATGCTTTTATTTATTAAATGCTTTTACTGTTAAGGAAAAAAGTCTAAATATCAGTAACCTAAGCTCCACTTTAGGAAGTTATGAAAAGAACAAAGTAAACCTATAGTAAGTAGAGGTAAGTAAATAATAGAATAGAAATCAGTGATGTGGAAAACAGGCAGATAGTAGAGAAACTTAACAAAGCCAAAATATTGTTCTTTGGCAAGACCTACAACAATGATAAACTTCTAGCTTCAGTGATCAACAAAATGACAATGTGATGTGTTATAATAGTAAAAGAATATACTCACTGCTATGGAAAGAGAACACAGAGAAGGGCTCATTCTGAATGGAGTTTTCAAAGGTGATTTCAAAGAGTTGGTCACATTTGTGTTTGGCTTTCAAGAATTAGTATAATCTTTTCCTCATATAGATTGGGGAAAAGGATATTCTAAGTAGAGAGAAAGTAAGAGCAAAGGCATGTCTGTTTGCAAGTTTATGGAATATTTAGAGTGATATATTGTTTGTATCTGTAACATAAGGGTTATGTGAGGTGGAGAGCAATAGCTCATGAGACAAGAAAAGTAGTTTAGAGCTAGAATATACAGAACCTAGAATGCCTTCCTTGGTAATTTGTACTTCATTCTGTTGAAATAACAAGCCATCTAACATTTTTAAATAATTTTTTTTTCTTTTTGTTAAACATTGGCACCTGAGCTAACAACTATTGCTAGTCTTTTTGTTTTTTTTCCTCTGCTTTTTCTCTCCAACCCCCCTCCCCCCCCCAAGTACAGAGTTGCATATTTTAATTGTGGGTCCTTCTAGTTGTGGCATGTGGGATGCCGCCTCAGCATGGCCTGACGAGCAGTGCCGTGTCCGCACCCAGGTTCTGAACCCGCAAAACCCTGGGCCGCTGAAGCAGAGCGCCCGAACTTAAGCACTCAGCCATGGCGTCGGCCCCTAAATAAAATTTTTTAAATGAAATATTTGAAACAGATAACATTGGGGATGACATACTGAACATTTGTTACCACTACCCAGCTTTAACAAATCTTATACCTTATCATATTTCACATTTTTAAAAAATTTAAACATCATAGGTACAGTTGAAGTCCCCTTTGTACCTCTCTATCCCATGCCACAAGTAAGTCCTATTCTGAGGTGGTATATCCTTACCATGCATTTTGTATACTTTTCCTGCTTAGTTATATGTTAATGGTATTTTTCTTGTTGTTAAACTTTATACAAATTTTATCATATTTTATTTATTACACAACTTGAGTTTTTCACTCATCATTATTTTATTTTTTATTATTTTGGTGGGGAAGATTGATTGGCCTTGAGTGATTGCCAGTCTTCCTCTTTTTACCTGAGGAAGATTGTTGCTGAGCTAACATCTGTGCCAATCTTCTTCTATTTTATGTTGTATGCTGCCACAGCATGGATTGACCAGTGGTGCTGGGTCTACACCTGGGCTCTGAACCTGCGAACCCCAGACTGCTAGAGCAGAGCTTGCAAACTTAGGCACTGTGCCACCAGGCCAGCCCCTTACTCATCATTATTTTTAAGATATAGGATATTCAGCAAGTACAGAGTGGTGTGGCCATAGTTGTTATTTACAGCCAGTGTCCTTTGTGATTGGTTGGTGCGTATACTAGTTCTTAAATATTTTTAATGTCTTACCCTTGAAGTTATCTATGTTGATAAATGTGTTGATCTGGCTAATTCATTTCACTTACTGTATCATATTTGACTTGGTGAAAATACAATGGCTCTATTTTCCTATTGATGGACTGGTTGTTTCCAGTTATTTGCGGTTAAATCTAATGCTACAGTAAAATATTTGACTTCTTGTGCACATCCGTGAGGATTTCTTTAGTGTTTTTATTTAAAGTGAAATTGTGTTGTATTTAAGGCAAAATATGTGTTACTCTCCAGAGTGTTTATCTCAATTTACACTCTCACCAAAGAGTATGAGAATATTGGTTTCTCACTATTATTTTCTTTTCCCTCCATATCCCTTTTACCCCATGCTTATGCTTTTCAGGACTTTGAAAAGAATTTGCCGATATTATGCATATGAAATGATATGTTGTGCTTTAATTTACCTTTCACTCATTGGTAGTGATGTTGAAGATCTTTTCATAGGCTTATTAATGATTCTGGTTTTTCTGAAGTTTCTGATTGTCTTGTCTTTTAATTTTGTTAATTGATTTGTGACAACTTTTTTTTAATATTCTGGATTTTGATTTATAACACTTGTTTTTGTTTTAATATTCTGGAGAGCATTCCTCTCTTTCTTTTAAAAAACTTTTTCATTTGAAAATAATTTCAAACTTACAAAAACTTACCAAAAAATAATACAAGGAACACATGTATTCTCTTGTCAAGATCTGTCTATTGCTCACATTTTACACCACTTGTTCTATCTTTTGTGCTCCTCCCTCTCCACCTTGTATGAATTGTTTTCTTCTGGACCATTTAACCCTCTGCCCCTAAATCTTCAGTGGGTACTTCCTAAGAGTAGGAGTTGTTTTTTATAACCATAGTACGTTTGTCAATCTCATTTGTTTAAACTACCCTTCATATTCTGCAACAATGTTTTTTATAGAATTTTTATCCCCTCTACTCCTGGATCTAGTCTAGAGGCAAGTGTTGTATTTAGTTGTCATATTTTTTTACCCTTCTTTAATATGCAGGATTTCCACAGCCTTGCAAAATTGCAGTACAGTCTGGCAACCAGAATATTCATGGTGTAGGTACACGGTGATTCCATCACAAAGTAGTGAGACATTTTAAGATCATGAAAATATCCTGCTGCCTATCAAAATGCCCCCCCCTAGATTTAACCTTTTTCCTTGCTCATTCTTTACCATGATTGTTTTGCAACTCTGGTGCTTCCTCCACATTTACCAGTCAGGCCTCAGTCAGGCTCATAATTCTGTAAGCACAAGACCTACCTTCTCTCTGATATATTTATTAATTATCAAGAGAGATTCAAATCCTTAGCTTTTTCAATGGTTTGTAGTTCATTATGTTTCTTAATTACTTTTGTCCTCAAAATGTTCTAGATTTGGCCAGTGGAAGCCCCTTCAAACTCTTCCTTGAGTCTGTGCGATATGTCCCCAACATGTATTTAAGCATTTCCTTACTTTTCTCATCTTAAGACTCATCTTGTGCCTATCCTGCCTCATCCTGTGATTATCTGTTTTTATGAGGAGCCTTGGTTCCTTTTAGTGGAAGAATAGTACTTAGAAACCAAGATCTTGGCACTAGGTTGCTCATTGCTCCTGGGGTCTGCTTCTTGTGCCTTTCAGTATTCAGAGCTAGGAAGTTCATGCATTTATATACAAAGATACACAAATATGTATACACACAAACGAATGTCTATTTTAGAACCTATGTGAGTTCATACTGTACCTTTAGTTCCAGTCCATCCCTACAGTGTTCTTTCTTGCTTTTCCCCATTCTATAGTTGTATCTTCCTTTTATGGACAGTGAGGAAACTGGCTCCCAACATGAAAAACGTTTATTCAATTATGCAGTCTTATAATATATCTAAAATAGTTTCAAAATTGCTTCACCCAAAAACCAATAAACAAATCTACTAAAAATAGTTAAGGATTTGTGTGCACTTCTACTGCTCCTTGTCCCCTGACGCCCACATCCCCCCTCCCAAGACTGAGGGTTTATTGTCAAATACTGTGTTGATAAGATACTTGAATCCATCCTTCCTACTTCCCTTCCTTGCCCGTGCTCCTTCCCTTCTGTTCCTTTGCCCCTTCCCTCCCCTTCCTCCACCCCTTCCCTTCCTCTACCCTTTCCTCTTTCTCTTCCCTTTTCCCATTCCATTTGCCTTCCTTTCATTCTTTCCGTATGTTAAAAACTCAAAATATAACTAGGTTCATTTGTTTAGTTTTATTTTTTCTTCCATCACATTCTTATTGATATAATTTTACTTTTTGAGTATTTAGGATAGTAGTGTGCTTTAAAAAGTTATAAGTGTAGGACCCAGCCCGGTGACACAGTGGTTAAGTTCACATGCTCTGCTTCGCTGGCCCAGGGTTTGCCTGTTCGGATCCTGGGTGCTGACCTACACACTGCTTGTCAAGGCATGCTCTGGCAGGCATCCCACATATAAAGGAGAGGAAGATGGGCACAAATGTTAGCTCAGGGCCAGTTTTCCTCCGTCAAAAGAGGGGGATTGGTGGCAGATGTTAGCTCAGGGCTAATCTTCCTCAAAAAAAAGAGTTATAGAAGTGTACAAAAAGGAACTCTCAGAGAAGTGTCACTCTCTCCTGTATCTTTTCTACCTCACTTTACCTCCCCATCCTTTATGGATCACCAACTTCAATGTTTTCTAGTTTATTCTTCCAACCCAGATACATATTTTCTTAGTTTCCTTTCTTATACAATAGGTAGCATGTTATATATGTTCTTTAGCATATTGCATGTTGATTTCTCTTTTTAATATTGTTTCTTGGAAACCATTCCACGTCAGTTTATAATATTCTTTTATTATCTTTTGAATGTATGATGCGTCTGTAGTGATGTTTCTTATTTAATTCTTGATATTAGAAATCTGTCTTTTTCTTTCTTTATCAATCTATCTGGGTTATCAGTTTTAAGATTTGTTTTCTTTATTTTCTTTCTTATTTCAGTGATTTCTGTTCTTTATAATTTCCGTCTACTTTCTTTGAATTTGTTTTCCCTTTTTACTTTCATAAGGTAGAAGCTTAGATCAGGTGTGGGCAAACTTTTTGTTAAAGGGCGACATAAATACTTTAGCTTTATGGCCCATATGGTCTTTCACAATTCCTCAATAGTGCCATTGTAACAAAAGTCAGCTGTAGATAATTCTTAAGTGAATGAATGTAGTTGTGTTCCAATAAAACGTTACTTACAATGACAATGCAGGCCTGAGGGCTGTAGCTCAGTGATCCCTGGCTTAGATCATTGATTTAAGACCTTCCTTCTTTTCAAACATAGGCATTTAAAGTTACAGATTTCTCTATTTAGCTGCGTCCTACAGATTTTTTTGGTTATATTTTTATTATCTTTCAGTTCAAAATGTCATCTGATTTCTCTTAGAATTTTTTTCACTGACTCTGATTATTTAAAGATGCTTCAATTTCCAAATATCTGGGGTTTTTCTGGTTATCTTATTGTTTTTGTTTAATTCTATTGCAGTTAAAGAACATATTCATTATGATCCAAATGTTTTTAGTTATATTGGGACTATGTTATGCTCTAGAATATTGTCTATCCTGGTAAACCTACCTTGTACAATTGAAAATAGTGTATTATGCCATTTTTGGTGTAGTATCTAAACATATCAATTGAATCTAGTTGATTGATAATGTTGTTCATATCTTCTTTGCATGTATGTGTTCCTGAATTTTTTTTTAGGTCTATCAGTTGCTAGGAGAGAGGTTTAAAATTACCAAGCATGAATGTGGAATTGCTTGTTTCTCCCTTTACTTTTATCAGTCTTTAGCTCATGTATTTTGATACTATGTTATTGAGTGCCATATGTGTTTATAATTGTTATGTCTTATCGAGTGAATCCTTTTATCAGTATGAGTCCTTCTTGACTTCTGGTAATACGTTTTGTTTTGAAATCTGTTTTATCTGCTATTAATATAACCATTTTATTTGTCTTATTAAATTGCTAACTATTTTCTTGTGATATCTTTTTCCATCCATTTACTTTCAATCTATTTGCATCTTTATGTTTAAAGTTCATCTCTTGTACTTTGTATTTAGTTTTCTTAGTTTTTTAATCCATTCTTGCAGTCTCTGCCTCTAGTCAGAGCATATATTCCATTAGCATCTAATGTAATTGTTGATATGCCGTGGCTGGGGTCTGCCATTTTATTTTTGGCTACTTGTTTCTGTAGGGGAGGAAGACATTTCCTCTTCCCAAATGTGTGTTCGTCTGGCCGGAGAACGAATTAAATTCACATGAAACAGAATAGCAAGAGAAAATTAAACAAAGCTTTATGAGGAACCATGGCCCAGGGCCTTTCCTCCCGAAGGAAGAAAGGGTACTGAAGAAGTGGGGTGCATAGAGCGGTTATATACCCCCAAACAGGGTGTTTCACATCAGATTGAAATGTCCCTCCCACAATAGTGACAAGATTGCCCTGTCAGCACAGCGCTTGATGGACACAGCAGGTAGTGGTCTGCTATCTCAGGGGGCGTAGCAGGAGGCAAGTCTATTGTCTTGAGCTGGGTGGTCACAGGTGAGCACAGCAGTCAGTTCCTAGCCTAAGGAAAGATGCTTAATCCTTAAAGAAATGCCAACATTGGGAGGAAGAGGGAAGTCAGTTATAGGAGGCTGCCAGACAAGCACAATAAAATGCAGATTTAAGTCCTTGCCTTTGGTATTGATTAAGAGTTTCTAGAGAGAAGGTCATCTCCTTTCTTCTTCCTGGTACAGAGAGGGAGGCACCTTTTACAGATAGAGATTTACCTTACAAATGTAAATGTGTCCTAGCAAAGGGCAAGTTCCATTCCTCAGAGCCTCCTTCCCTGTCCCAGTTTATCAAAAGCGATCAGCCTCAAATCATCCTGATGCCAAAGAGACATATGTTGGGGTGGCCAATTCCAGACCCCTACATTTCTGTTGTTATTAGTCCATCTGTTCTTCCTTTCTTGCTTTTCTGGGAGCAATTGAATAGTTTTAGAATTCCGTTTTAGTTTTCCTGTTTGGTATTTAGCTATTTTTTTTTACATTATTTTTTCAGTGGTTTTCCTGTGGATTACAATGTTCATTCTTGACTGAGGAAAAACCAAGAAAATGTAGCACATTCTCTAGAGAAAAAAAAATTAATTCCATCTTTAAGATGAACCAGATGTTGAAACTAGCAGATGAGAATTTTAAAGTTGGAATTTTAGCTATTCTCCATGAAGTAAAACATTTTCAGTGCATGAAAATCTCAACAGAAAAATGGAAACTCTCAATAAGAAAATGTAAGTCATGAAAAGGAAACAAATGGAAATTGTAGAAAGGAACAATACAGTTTCTGAAGTGAAAAGTTCACTGAAAGGAGTTAGCTTCTGTATGATGTATAGGTGTGACAGAGGAACGAGTAAGTGAACTTGACGCCAGATTGATAGAAATTATTCTAGGTGAAGGAAATAATAATAAAAAAGACTGGAAAGAACTGAACAGGACCTCAGAGACCTATTAGATCACATCAAACAGTTAAACATAGATGTGATTGGGATATCAGAAGAGATGAGAGAGAGAGAAATGGGGAAAAACTTTGTAGTGACTGAAAATTTCTCAAACTCAATGAAATATAAAAATTTGCAGATACAAAATGCTAAACATGTAGCATTATAAAAGCAAAGAAGCCCACCTGGGGCACATCATAGTTAAAGTGTTTACAGCCAAAGACAAAGTATAAATCTTCAGCAACAGAAAAATGATATATAAGTGGGCACAATGATCCTATAGTTTGACTTCTCATCATAAATCCTTCCAGCCAGAACTGCATGGAACACCTTTAAATTGTGAGAAAAAAACCCCAAACAATCCCGTCAATCTTGAATGTATATCCAGTGAAAATATTTAAAAATAAAGAGAAAATAAAGGCATTCTCACTAAAAGAAAACTAAGAATATTTGTTACAAACAAATCTATATTACAACACATGAGAAAGGAAGTTCTTCATACTGAAGTAAATGAAACTTCATGGATCCTCAGAAAAGAATGAAGGACATTTAAGCTGGCAAATGTCTGGGAAAATACACTGTTTTTGTGTTTTCTCTCTTAATAGCTGTATATACCAAATGCCTTTTTAAAAATTAGAATTGTAACATTGTCTTATGAGGTCCATAACATATTGTCGTTAGCACTATTGAGTCAGTTCCAACTCCTTAATGACCTTGTGTACAGTAGAGTGGAACACTGCCCTGTCTTTTTTGCACCATCCTCTCATCTTCTGGCGCTCCATCAAACAAAGCTTCGCTGCTATTCACCAGGTTTTCATGGCCGACTTTTTCAGAAGTGGGTGGCCAGTTCCTTCTTCCTAGTCTGTCTGAGTCTGAAAGCTTCACTGAAACCTGTCTACCTTAGAAGACCCTCCTGATATTTGAAATACTGTTGGCATAGCTTTCAGCATCGCAGCAATACATAGCTGCCACAGTATGGCAACTGGCAGACAGTTCCTGTGGTTCCCTGACTGGGAAACGAACCCAGACCGCAGTGGTGAGGGCACCGAATTTTAACTACTAGACCACCATGGCTGGTTATCTATAGTATATATACATGTATTATATATAAAGATAGTAACATAAAGGACAGAGGGCTATGATCTTATAAGATTGCAAGAAGTTATGAAACAATACATTGTTAACTGCAAATGGACTGTGATGTACTAGACTTTTACATGTAGTTGGATCTATTTCTAGACTTTTCTGCTTTTTCTATTATTGATCTGTTTATTCGGGTGGCAGTACCACACTTTTAATTATATAGGCTTTACAGTATATTATAATATTTTGTCAGGCTAGTTCACTCGTGGAGCTTTTTTTTTTCTTCAATGTTTTCCCAGAAATTTGTGTAGGTTAATTTTTCCCTTTGAACTTTAGGATCAACTTGTGTACCTCTATAAAAACTCACTGGGAGTTTTTTTACATTTTATTAAATTTATAAATTAATATTTTTATAAAATTTATAAATGACATGTTGAAGATTTTGGGACATCCTAATCCAAGAACAAGGGATGTCTTTTCTTTCGTTTAAGGCTCTTTTTGAATTTTAATTATATTTTAGTTATCTTCATCTATATTTTGAACATTTTTTTGTTCTGCTTATAATATTTCAGCTTTTTTGTTGCTATTGTATTTGAGGTTTTATCATTATGTCCTCTATAACACAGGGGTCAGGAAACTTTCTGTAAGGACCAGATAGTGAATATTTTAAGTTTTTTGTCTGTGTCACACTACTTAACTTTTGCCATTGTAGCACAAAAGTCACCTTAGAAAATAAATAAATGAATGAGTGTAACTGTTTTGCATTAAAACTTTATTTATAAAAAGAGGCACCAGAACTTCTGTTTCAGACAGGGTAACACAGACACATTTCTCCCTGTTCTTCCCATTTTAAGTACAGTATAATCCTTGGAAAGTTGGAGGCATCACAGTCTCTGACTTCAAAATATACTACAAAGCTATAGTAATCAAAACAGCGTGGTACTGGCATAAAAACAGAGACACAGATCAGTGGAACAGAATTGAAAACCCAGAAATAAAACCACACATCTGTGGACAACTAATCTTTGACAAAGGAGCCAGGAACATACAATGGATTAACGAAAGTCTCTTCAATAATGGTGTTGGGAAAACTGGACAGCCACATGCAGAAGAATGAAAGTAGGCCATTATCTTACACCATACACAAAAATTAACTCAAAATGGATTAAAGACTTGAACGTAAAATCTGAAACCATAAAACTCCTAGGAGAAAATATAGGCAGTACACTCTTTGACATTGGTCTTAGCAGTATCTTTTTGAATATCATGTCTACTTTGGCAAGGGAAACGAGAAAAAATAAACAATTGGGACTACATCAGACTGAAAAGCTTCTGCAAGGCAGAGGAAAACCATGAACAAAATGAAAAGACAACCCACCAATTCGGAGAAAATGTTTGCAAATCATATATCTGACAAGGGGTTAATTTCTAAAATATAAAAAGAACTCAACAAGAAAAAAAAGAAACAATCTGATTGAAAAATGGGCAGAGGATCTGAACAGACGTTTTTCTAACAAGATATCCAGATGGCCAACAGGCACATGAAAAGATTTTCAACATCGCTAATTATTAGGGAAATGCAAATCAAAACTATGAGGTATCACCTTACATCTGTCAGAATGGCTGTAATTACCAAGACAAAACGTAGCAAATGTTGGAGAGGATGTGGAGAAAAGGGAACCCTCATACACTGCTGGTGGGAATGCAAACTGGTGCAGCCACTATGGAAAACAGTATGGAGATTTCTCAAAAAATTAAGAATAGAAATAATGATCCAGATATCCCACTACTGGGCATTTAACCCAAAGGAACATAAAATCAACAATACAAAGAGATTCATGCACCTCTATGTTCATCACAGCATTATTCATAATAGCCAAGATGTGGAAGCAGCCCAAGTGCCCATCAACTGATGAATGGATAAAGAAGAGGTGGTGTGTGTGTGTCTGTGTGTATATATATACATATATATATATATATATATATGTATATATATAATGGAATACTACTGATCCATGTAAAAAGACAAAATCATCCCATTTGCAACAACATGGATGGACCTCAAGGGTATGATGTTAAGCTAAGTAAGCCAGACAGAGAAATACTGCATGATTTCACTCACTTGGAAGATAAACACGTGGATGCTGAGAAAAAATTACTGGTTACCAGTGGAGAAGGGGATGTGGGATGGGTGAAAGGGGTAAAGGGGCACATATGTATGGTGACAGATAAAAACTAGACTGTTGGTGGTGAATACCATGCAGGCTATACAGAAACTGATATATAATAATGTACACCTGAAATTACACAATGTTATAAACCAGTACGACCTCAATAAAATAATTTTAAAAAATGAAGGTTAACTGAACCTGAGTGCAATTTAAAAAATATATATATAGGTATCCTTGTAAATTTCTTAAGAGTTAACCCAAGGAGAACTCTGAAAAGTGGAAAGAGGAACTCTATTGATGCAATGGTAAGGTTAGGGAGAAGAGTAGCATTCTATAATCCTGTGATTAAGTGTCAGTCTTTTAGTTAGCCTGTATACCTTGTCTGTGACCTTCCCAAGTGATTCTTGCTTTTTTCTTCAGGTGAGACAGTAAGAGTAGAAAGAGTTGAATTTGGGTACTTCGCTTTCTACCGTTGAAGGCTCCAGGAGACTGGAATTGTGTATTTTCTTTCCTCCATGTCAAAGGCTAGAGGGAACTGGAGTGTTTCCCTTCCCCCAGGTCTGTTTGGCTCTGGTAAAATAGTTTCCCTTGAGAGCTTGCCTTTTTTAAGGAGAACAGAATGCTGTTGGTCTATTTCAAAATGGTTACTTTCCTCCTGTCCCTGATGGAAGCTGAAAGGGACTTTCCTCCAATCTTCACTCTGAGAATCTTGGAAGTAAAACTCGTGGAAGTTTGGAGACCTCTATAAGACTGGGCACCCTGATTTTTTTTAACTCTTCAAGCTAGTCTATACTGAGCTCCCAGCAATTCATGAAATACAGTTTGAGTTTATTCCAGTATTGACTCCAGCTGCAGGCTTTTACTCCTGGGCTTTTGCTTTCAGCAAGCTATGATTATACATATCTGCCTCTCTTTCCATTTTTCAGAGTAACAGTTTCCCCTGTGATGACTTCAGTTCTCTAATGTGTCTAAAAAGAGTTGTTGGTTTTCAATTTCTTAAGCTTTTTCTAGTTGTCAGGATATGAGTTATGACTTTTAAGCTTTGTAAAATGTCAGACCAAAAATTGGAAGTCTTGGGACACTTTTTTAAAATCAGTTTATTCATTTGTTCATGCAAACATGAATCTATTTAATGACTGTTCGCAATGAATTTTTCAGCTTAGATTTTGTTTTGAAGCCCTCGTTCTTGGGCAGAAAAAAATATTTTCAAAATAAAACTAGTTTAATGTGGTTAAGAAATCGCCCTATGGACTTAGCACATCATCTGATGGTGCGTTCTTTAAAATTTTATATTCCACTTATGATATAATCATTACACTCAAGACAGTCATTAAAAGTGTAAGTAATAAAGGTTATATATATGTATGTATATGTGTGTGTCTATGTATATATATAAATGAACAGTAATCCCAGAACCTCTATATGCTTAAAAACAAGTAATATGGTTAAACCTCCTAAAGGAGAGGTGGAACTTGGGTTTGGCTTTGAAAGATAGGTCTGACTCAATGTTCTCTTCCCATATACTGATTCCCAAGTTAATTTTTCATTATCATGAATGGAGTGGGATTAGTGCAAGTGGTGTGAGAGTTAAGTAGAGACACTCTTCTTGAAAATAATGTCAAACCTCCACACATATATCTGGAGGTGTGAAATATGGGCATCAGGCTCCCTGGGTTCTTTTAAGAGCAATAGAAACACTTCCCTCTCAACTCTGTTTTTTACCACTTCCTCCCGGCTTCATTGTTCTGACTCATTGGTAGCCTCTCAATTTTCTCATGTGGCAGCCCTGACCTGAGAAAAGCCCCAATATTAGAACTGTACTACTGTGGGTGCCTGAAATCTTGAGAGAAACCTTCTTTCTTTGGCTAGAGGAACAAGAGAAAGTGGACCTCTGTTCTTTGAAGAGTGGGTAGGATTCCTGTTATTTTAGCTCTTTTTGTCCCACTGCTTTGCCCCAAAAGTGGAGTGAGTTGTGCAGAATTGGATGACAGCCTGGCAGACTAAACTCTGAGAGAATCCCATTTTTCTGACCAGAGCAAGTACAAAAGGAGACTCCTGCAGTCATTTGTGTGTAAGGGAAATATTGGACAGGGAAAGCTAGAGAAGGGGTTGAATAGAAATATTCCAATCTGAAGAAGAGAGAGGGGAAAAAAGATTATAAAAAAATTGAATCTCAGGAATATAAAAAATATCAAAAGTTCAATATGGAATATCAAAAATTTAAAATTTCTGTCATTGAGTCACAGAGAGGAGGGGGGAGATCACTGTAGGAAAATATTTGAAGCAATAATGGCTAAAAAACTTTCCACATTTGGTAGAAGACAAATTTTTAGATTGAAGAAGTTTGGTGAACCCCAGACTGTATTAATGCCAAGAAAATCTAACCCAGACACATCAAAATCAAATTGGTGAACATGAAAGATGAAAAATAATCTCAAATGCAGCCAGAGAGGGATGAAACATATAGGGTAATGGTGGTTCAGATAATTGTAGATTTCTCTGGAATCAATTGGAGTTGAGGGGATAGTGCAACAACATCATCTTGCTGAGACCAAAGAATTGTAAACCTAGAACTTGATATCCAGCAAAAATATCCTTCAGAAATGAAGATGGATAAAGATATTATTCTATGCAGGAGATCTAAGAGAATTCATCAGATTTGTTCCAAAAGAGATGTTAATTGATGTTATTTGGCCCAATGGAAATCATTCCACCAGGAATCTTCAAACTTAAAGTGTGATGGAAGAACAAAATGAATAGTAAATATTTAGGTAAATATTTAAAATTTTTTATCTTCTTGTAAGTTCTATAAAATATCTAAGACTCTTGAAAGCAAAAATTATAAAATTGTCACAGCTGGGGTTTCAATGGATATAGATATAATATACGGCAAGTATGATATAAACAGCTATAAGAACATAGTGTAATGATTCTATCTTTGTGTTTCAGTGGTAAAATATTAACTATAAATAGAATATGGGAATGTATATACAGTTTTATTAAAATCTCTAAATCAGTCAGTAAAATTCCACGGAGATATAACCCAAAATTGACACACAGGCACACACACAGAGTATTTATACCATCCAAAGAAGGATAAAATATAGGAGGCAACCAAAATATAATAAAATGATAGACCTAAATCCAAGTGTATCAGTAATTGGATTAAATGTAAATAATTTTAAAAAACCCAGAGCCTGTCTGATTTGATTAAAAACTCATAACCCAACTAAATGCTATTGAGAAGATATCGAGAAGTCTCAAAGTACAAATATCAGGAATGAAAGAGGGGCTCTCTGGACCTTGCAGAGATTAAAAGCATAATAAAATGTAAACATGAATATTTATATGGCACAAAATGTAAAAAATTAGATGAAATGACCCAAGTCCTTGAAAAACAGAAGCTACCAAAATTCACTCTACAAGAAACATACAAAGTCTGACTATTTCTTTTTTACCCTTAGGAAATAGAATTCATAGTTAACATACCTTCCAACAAAGAAAGTTCCTAACCAAATTGTTTCATTGGTTGATGCTTCTAAACATTTAAAGAAGACACAGCAGCAATTCTGTGTGTCTCTTTCATGAAGTAGCAGAGAAAGTTATATTACAAGGTCATTTTATGTGGCCAGCATTACCCTGATACCAAAACCAGAGAAAGATCACAAATAATAAAAGACTACAGGTCACTATCGCTCATGAACATAGACACAAAAATTCTCTGCTAAATATTATCAGACAGTATCTAGCAATATTTAATAGGTTAATACATGACAGAGTTTGGTCCCATTCATAACTAACACAGTGATTCAATATTTGGAGTTGAATCATGTAATTCCTCATACCAACAAACTAAAAAGGAAAGCATACCATCTCAATAGTGCAAAAAGAAAAGCATTTGACATAATTTAAAATGCATTCCTTATAAAAAGTCTTAGCAGATTTGGGATAGAAGGTAGCTTTTTTTAATGTGATAAATGGAATTTCATAAATACTGATAGTAACATCATATTAATCATTAAAGACTGAATAGTTTCCCTCCTACGAACAGGAGCTGGGCAAGTATGTCAGATTTCAACACTAGTATTCAACTTTGCACTGGAAGTTCTAGCTGATGCCGTAAGGCAAGAAAAAGCATTATGCTATAACTACATTTGCAGTAAATTCAAACTTGTCTTCCAATGTTATCACTTACAGAATTTTCATTTTTCTTGGACGTTTTTGTGTTTTGACTGTGTTTTTTGAAAGATGTGATTTGTGTTTATCACTGGGAGTCAAGGAGGCAACATAACTACATGTTTTTTGTTTGCACATAGACTGTTGAATAACTGATAGACAGTGACCAATCACTGATAGACTTTAAAAGAAGAAGTAAGGTTGTCAGTTCCACATGTAGGGAGCTTGGAAGTTGCTCCTGCATCCTAAAAATAAGTAAAAAGCTGAACAGACTGAAAAATCAGCAATGCTTCTTGGATCTGTAAAGGAGGAGAGGACCCAGGGCAAACCATTGCCCACAATATTGGAGAGAACACAGGAAGTTATGGCTTACTGGAGTAGGAACAATTGGAAACCACTACAGGAACCAGTGCCAGGATAGGGAAGCCTGAACTGTAATGGACAGATTGCTGGAGGCTCAGCATGGACAAGTCTAAGAGTTAAAAACTACAAGAGGACTGGGGCTGGCCCAGTGGTGCAGCGGTTCACTTCGCATGTTCTGCTTTGGCGGCCTGGGTTTTGCTGGTTCAGATCCCGGGTGCAGACCTACACACCGCTTGTCAAGCCATGTTGTGGCAGGCATCCCACATATAAAGTAGAGGAAGATGGGCATGGATGTTAGTTCAGGGCCAGTCTTCTTCAGCAAAAAGAGGAGGGTTGGCAGCAGATGTAAGCTCAGGCTTAATCTTCCTCAAAAACCCAAAAACTACAAGAGGACCCAGTCATAGAGGGACCTCCACAATATTGTAAGATTTATCTTCAGGAGCTACATACTGGAAGAAAATAGTCTTGTATTTCTGTCAGGAGGAGAGCAAAGGGAACTATTTTGAAATAAGCTGGAATACTCTGTTCTACTTAACAAGGCCTGACCTCGGAGAGAACTCACCAGATACTAACTTATTGTGGTATTATTAGAACCTGACTTACCTGGGGAAGGGAAATACCCTACTCCAGCTCTCTCGAGCCATCCTGCCCCACCTAAGGGAGGAACAGTAAAGCTGAGAAACTCTTTGTGAAGTTACATAGTCCAGAGACATAGGCTCAGTAAAAGATTGAAATCTAATTATAGGATTAGAGAATTCCTCCCAACTTTCCTCACACTTCACCATTACATTATCAAAGGCCTGTTTACAGCAGTTCCTTTTATGCAGTACATAATGTCTGGTTGTCAAGAAAAAATTACAAGACATACCAAAAGGAAAAAAAACAATATGAAGACACAGAGCAAGTACAAGAACCAGAGATGGCAGACGTAGAATTTATCAGACCTAGAATTTAACACAACTGTGGTTAATATGCTAAGGGCTCTAATGGGTCAAGTAGACAGCATGCAAGAACGCATGGGCAATGTAAGCAGAGAGATGGAAATTCTAAGAAAATCCCCCTCAAAATTGTAAATGTCAAAAACACTGTAACATAATTAAGAATGCCTTTGATGGGCTGGTTAGTAGACTGGAAATCACTGAGGAAGGAATCTCTGAGCTAGTGGATATGTCAATAGAATTCTTGAAAACTGAAAAGGAAAGAGAACAAAAGACTTAAATAGAATATCAAAGAACTGTGGTATAAGCACAAAGAGTGTAACATACACTTAATGGGAATACAAGAAGGAAAAGAAAGAACAGAAACAATATTTGAAGTAATAATGACTGAAACTTTCCCCCAAATTAATCTCAGACACCACACCACAGATCCGGGAAACTCAGAACGCCAAGTAGGAAAAATGCCAAAAAGAAAAAAAAAATCCCAAAATTATATCTAAGCATATCATTTTTAAACTATAGAAAATCGAAGCTGAAGAAGAAATCCTGAAAGAATCCAAAGGAAAAGAACACCCTACCTATGGAGCAACAAAGATAATAATCACATCTAACATCACACAAACCATGTAAGCAAGAAAGCATGGAGTGAGGGGCTGGCTCTGTGGCCGAGTGGTTAAGTTCTTGCGCTCCACTGCGGCGGCCCAGGGTTCGGATCCTGGGCGCGGACATGGCACTGCTCGTCATGCCACGTTGAGGCAGCATCCCACATCCCACAACTAGAAGGACCTGCAACTAAGATATACAACTATGTACGGGGTGGGGGTTTGGGGAGATAAAGCAGAAAAAAAAATATGGAGTGAAATGTTTAAAGTGATGAGAGAAAAGAACCTGGAACCTAGAATTCTGTACCCTGCAAAGTTGTCCTTAAAAGTAAAAGAGAAATAAAGACCTCAAACAAAAATTGAGGGAATTTTTTTGCCAGTACACCTGCATTGCAAGAACTATTAGGAGAAGTTATTTAGAGAGAATGAAGATGGTAAAGCTCAGAATCTCAGATCTACATAAAGTAAGGAAGAGCATCGAAGAACGAATTAATGAAGGTGAATAAAAACTTATTTTTGTTGTTGTTAATTGACCTAACAGGTAACAGTTTGTTACAGATAATATTAACAATGTATTCAATTATGTATTCTTGTTTATATCATACACATATATGTATACTTACATATAGGTGAAATGAATGAAAACAATGATACAATGGACAGGATTAGGATTGTTTTATTATAAGGTCCTCGCACTGTCCAGGAAGTGGTATAGTATTGTTTGAAAGCAGACCTGGGTAGTTGTAAATGTATATTGCAATCTGTAGCAAGTAGTAAAAAAAAAAAAGTTGCAAAAGAAGTATAACTGATATGCTAATAAATGGGAGAAAATGGCATTGTATTCATTGCTCAATTAAAACCACAAAAGGCAGAGAAAGATTGGAAGATAAAAATAGGAACAGAGAACAAGGGCAACAAAGAGAAAACATGAACAAATACAGTAAAAATTAATTAAACTATATCAGTAATCGCTCAACATCAGTGGTCTAATTTCATCAATTAAGGCTTGTTCACAATAAGTTAGAAAACAAGACCCAACTATATGCTTCCTACAAAAAAATTCATTTTAAGTATAAAAACACATAAAGATTAAAAGTAAGTGGGAAAATAATCACCATGCTAACACTAGTGAAAAGAAAGCAGGAGTAGCTGTATTAATTTCAGATGGAACAGATTTCAAAGCAAGGAAAGTTACCAGGGATAAAGAAGGGCATTACATAATGTTAATGGGGTCAGTTCTCCAAGAAGACATGAGAATCCTTAATGTGTATGCCCTTAACAACGGTAAACCAAACTGTTTGAGATGAAAACTATTCAAATTGCAAAGAGAAATAGATGAATCTGTTATTGTTAGAGACTTCAACACCTCTTTCAGAAATGGACAAAAGCCAGCCAAGAGGAAATCAGTAAGGACTTACTGACCTCAACAACATTGGCAATCAATTAGATATAATGAACATTTATAGAATACTTCATCTAACAACAGCAGAATACACATTCTTCTTCAAGTTAACGTGGAACATTCACTAAGATAGAACACATTCTGGGCCATAAAACACACTTCAACAAATTTAAAAGAATGGAATCATACAATGTATGCTTTCAGACCATGATGGAAGGATTCTAGAAATCAGTAGTAGAAAGATAGCTAGAAAATCTCAAATATGTTGAGATTAAAAATACACTTCTAAATAACACATGGGTTAAAGAAACAATATTAAGAGAAATTAAAATATTTTGAACTAAATGAAAATGAGAACCCTAGTTTACTGAAATTTATGGAGTGTAGTGAAAGCAATGCTCAGAAGGGAATTATAGCATTGAATGCATGTGTTAGAAAAGACAAAATACCTAAAATCAATAATCTATGTTTCTACCTTAGAAAAGTAGAAAAGACCAAATTTATCGAAAGTAAGCAGAAGAAGAGAAATAACAATTAGAGCTGAAATTAGTGAAATTGAAAACAGGAAAGAGAGAAAATAAATGAATCTAAAAGTTGATTCTTTGGAAAGATCCATAAAATTCATAAGGCTTTAGCCAGGCTAACTAAGAAAAAGGAGAGGACACAGATTACTGACATCACAAAAGAAAGATGGGACATTACTACAGATCCTGTGGACATTGAAATGATAATAAAGGAATACTATGAACAACTGTATGTTCACACACTTGATAATCTAATGAAATGGACCAATTCCTTAAAAGACACAATTTGCCAAAATGTACATGATAAAAATGATCTCATTAGGGGCCGGCACTGTGGCCAGTGGTTAAGTTCACGTGTTCTGCTTCAGCGGCCCAGGGTTTCAACCAGTTTGGATCCTGGGCGTGGACCTAGCAGTGGTCATCAAGCCTTGATGAGGCGGCATCTCACATAGCGGGGCCAGAGGGACCTACAACTAGAATATACAACTATGTACTGGGGGGCTTTGGGGAGAAGAAGAAGAAGAAGAAAAAATTAGCAAAGGAAGGCGCCAATGTTATTTAAAAAATCTCATTGACCTTATATCTATGAAAGAAATTGAGTCAATGATTAATAACCTTCTCAGACAGAAAACACCAGGCCCAGATGGGTTCACTGGAAAGTTCTACCAAACATTTAAGGAAGGAATCAGACCAACACTCTACAATCTCTTTCAGAGGATAGAAGCTGAAAAAATGTTTCCTAACTCATTCTATGAGGCCAGCATTAACCCTAATAGGAAAACCAAAGACATTACAAGAAAAGAATGCTACAGACCAATATCTCTTATGAGAATAGATGCAGAAATCCTTATCAAAATATTATCCAATCATATACAATGTATAAAAAGAATTGTACACCATGACTAAATGGAATTTACAAATAGTATGCAAATCTGTTTTAACGTTTGGAAATTAGTTAATGTAACCCCTGATATCAACAGGCTAAAATAGGAAAATCACATGATCATAGCAATAGATGCAGAAAAAGCATTTGATAGCATACAACATCCTTTCGTGATAAATATTTGCAGTAAACTAGTAACAGAGGAGGACTAATTCAGCCTGATAAAAGATGATTGATGTACAAAATGCCTACAGCTGATGTCATGCTTCATGGTGAGAAACTAGAAGATTTCCTACTAAGATTAGGTAAAAGGCAAGGATGTCCCTCTCACCACTCCTTTTCAACAGTGTGCTGGAGATTCTAGGTAATACAATAAGACAAGACAAGGAAGTTAAAAGAATACAGATTACAAAGGAAAAAGTATAACTACCTTTATTTGCTGACGACATGAGTGTCTATGTAGAAAATCCAAGTTGACAAAAAATAAGAAAGAAAATTCCTGGAACTAAAATGATTATAGCAAGGTTGCAGGATACCAGGTTTTGTCAGTAGCTCTCCTATATAAATAAGTGGAATATGAAGTTAAAAACCCAGTACTATTTACATTCATGCCCCATAAATGAAATACTTAGGTATAAATCTAACAAAATATGTACCAGATCTGTATGAGGAAAACTATAAAACTGTGATAATAGGGATCAAGAATTGAATAAATGGAGTGCTATTTCATGTTCACTGGTAAGGAAAACAATATTTTCAAGATGTCTTTTCTTCCTAACTTGATCAATAGACTCAGTGTAATCCTAATCAAAATCCCAGCAAGTTATTTTATGGATGCCAAGAAACTGCTTCTAAAGTTTATATGGACAGCCAAAAGACCCAGCATTACCGACATGTTGTTCTAGAAGTAGAAGAAAGTTGGAGGATTGGCACTATTCGAATTCAAGACAATTTAAAGCTACAGTAATCAATATACTGTGGTACTATATAAAAAAAATACATCCATCAGTGAAACAGAATAAATAACCCAGAAGTTAGACCCAAATAAATATTAACTGATCTATAAGAAAGGAGCATTGGCAATACAGTGGAATAAAGGTAGTCTTTCTAGCAAATTGTGCCAGAACAACTGGGTATTAACAAGAAGAAAAAAAATGGAATCCTACACAAAGATCTTACAGTCTTCACAGAAGTTAACTCCACGTGGATCCCAGATGTCAATGTAAAATGCAACACTACTAGAAGATAACAGGAAAAAACCTAGATGACTTTGGCTATGCCAATGAATTTTTAGATACAACACCAAAGGCACAGTCCATAAAAGAAATAATTGATAAGCTGGACTTCATTAAAATTAAAAAGTTTTGCTTTCTGAAAGGTAGTGTCAGGAAGATGAGAAGATAAGCTACAGACAATATTTGGAAAAGGTACATCTAATTAAGGACTCTTACGCAAAATATACAAAGAATTCTTAAAACCCAACAATAAGAAAATAATCCAGTTTAAAAAATGTGCCAAAGACCTTAACTGACACCTCACCATGGGATATAGACAGATACCAAGTAAATGTATGAAAAGATGCTCCACATCGTATGTTATTAGGGAAATGCTAATTTAAACATTAATGAGATACCTTTACATACCTATTAGAATGGCCAAATTCTGAAATACTGACAATACTATACGTTGGCAAGGATGTGGAGCAACAGTAACTCTCCTTCATTGCTGGGCGGGTTTCAAAATGGTACAGCCACTTTGGAAGACAGTTCAGTTTCTTACAAAAGTAAACATACTCTTACCATACAATCCAGCAATCACACTCTTTGATATTTACCCAAAGAATTGAAAACTTACATCCACACAGATCTGCACATGGATGTCTATAGCGTCTTTACTCATAATTGCTCAAATGTAGAAGTAATGAAGATGTCCTTCACTAGGTGAATGTAGAAATAAGCTGTGGTACATCCAGACAGTGGAATATTATTCAATACAAAAAGGAAATGTTGCTTGAAGCTGTGGGAAGACATGGAAACTTAGAGTTCCTAAGTGCATATTATAAAGTGAAAGAAACCGATCTGAAAAGGCTACATAATGTATAATTCCAACTATGTGACATTGTAGAAATGGGAATACTATGGAGAAAGTGAAAGGATCAGTGGTTGTCGGGTTGGGGAGGTATGGGATAAATATGTTCAGTACAGAGAATTTTTAGGGCAGTGAAAATATTCTGATATCTTAATTATACCATAGAATGTACTCATTAAGATATTATCTTAATGGCTGCTGGGAAAACTGGAAAGCCACATGTAAAAGAATGAAAATTGACCATTCTTTCTCACCATTCACCAAAGTAAACTTAAAATTGATCAAAGACATAAAGGTGAGACCTGAAACCATAAGGCTTTTAGACGAAAATGTAGGTAGTACACTCTTTGACATCAGTATTAAAAGGATCTTTTCTGACACCATGTTTTCCCAGAGAAGGTAAACAATAGAAAGAATAAAGAAATGGGACTTCATCAGACTAAAGAGCTTCTTCAAGGCAAATGAAAACAGGATTGAAACAAAAAAAAACCCCACTAACTGGGAAAAAATATTTGCAAGTCATACATCCGACAAAGGCTTAATATCCCAAATATGTAAGGAACTCACACAAGTCAACAACAAAAAATCAAACAACCCGATAAAAAAATGGGCAGGAGACATGAACAGACATTCCTCCAAAGAAGATATATGGATGGGAAATAGGCACATGAAAAGGTGTTCATCATCGCTGATCATCAGGGAAATGCAAATCAAAACTACACTAAGATATCACCTTACATCCATTAGAATGACAAAATATCTAAATCTGATAGTAACAAATGTTGGAGAGGTTGTGGAGAGAATGTAACCCTGATACACTGCTGGTGAGAATGCAAACTGGTGCAGCCACTATGGAAAACAGTATGGAGAGTCCTCAAAAAATTAAAAATAGAACTACCATAGAGCCATTCCACTACTGGGTATCTATCCAAAGAGCTTGAAGTTAGCAATTCTAAAAGTCCTATGCACCCCAATGTTCATTGCAGCATTATTTACAATAGCGAAGACATGGAAGCAACGTAAGTGGCCATCAATCAGATGATTGGATAAAGAAGATGTGGTATATATATACAATGGAATACTACTCAGCTGTAAAACAGAACAAAATCATTCCATTTGCAATAACATGAATAGACCTTGAGGGAATGATGTTAAGTGAAATAAGCCAGTTAGCGAAGGATAATCTCTGTATGACTCCAGTCATATGACGAATTTAAAAATGTGGACAAAGAGAACAGTTTAGTGGCTACCAGGGGAAAGGTGGGGTGGGGGGTGGGCACAGGGGGGTGAGGTGGTGCACCTACAACACGAATGACAAACATTAATGTACAAGTGAAATTACACAAGATTGTAACCTATCATTACCTCAATAAAAAAAAATCTTTTCGGACAGCATAACCCCTCAGACGAGGGAAACAATAGAAAGAATAAACAAATGGGACTTCATCAGACTAAAGAGCTTCTTCAAGGCAAGGGAAAACAGGATTGAAACAAAGAAACAGCCCACTAATTGTTAAAAAATATTTACAAGTTATTTATCCAACAAAGGGTTAATCTCCATACTATATAAAGAACGCACACAGCTCAACAACAAAACATCAACCCAATGAAAAAATGGACAGGGGACATGAACAGACATTTCTCCAAGGAAGATACGCGGATGGCCAATAGACACATGAAAAGATGCTCATCATCACTAATCATCAGGGAAATGCAAATCAAAACTACGCTAAGATATCACTTTACACCTGTTTGAATGGGAAAAATATCCAAAACCAAGAGTGACAAATGTTGGATAGGCTGTGGAGAAAAAGGAACCCTCATACACTGTTGGTGGGCATGCAAACTGGTGCAGCCACTATGGAAAACAGTATGGAGATTTCTCAAAAAGTTAAAAATAGAAATACCTTATGACCCAGCCATCCCACTACTGGATATCTATCCTAAGTCCCTGAAATCAGCAATTCCCAAAGTCCCATGCACCCCTATGTTCATCGCAGCATTATTCACAATAGCCAAGACATGGAACCAACCTAAGTGCCCATCAACTTATGATTGGATAAAGAAGATGTGGTATATATATATATACACAATGGAATACTACTCAGCCATGAAAAAGGACAAAGTCGTCCCATTCACAACAACACGGATGGACCTTGAAGATATTATGGTGAGTAAAATAAGCCAGACAGAGAAAGACGAACTCTGTATGACACCACTCATAAGTGATAGTTAACATTATAGACAAAGAGAACTGACTGATGGTTACCAGGGGAAAAGGGGGGTGGGGGGAGGGCACAAAGTGTGAAGTGGTGTACCTACAACATGACGAACAATAGTGTACAACTGTAATTTCACAAGGTGGTTAACTATCATAATCTTAATAAAAAAAATTAGTTCTTCAGGTTTAAATGAAAGAACACTAGACAGTTCCTCAAAGCCATATCATGAAATAAGAAATACTCTTAAAAATAGAAAGTTAAAAGCCAATATTTTAGTATCTTGTGTATGATTCTGTATGATTTAAAAGAGAAAAGCATAAAATAATAATCATGACTGTTAATGGGCACATCATGTAGAAGGTTGTAATTTGTGATATAGCCATGTGAGGACTAGTGCTGTATAGTCACAGCATTTTTGTAAAATACTGCAGCTAAGTCAGTACTACTTCAGGGGGCTGGCCCTGAGGCCAAGTTGTTAAGTTTGTACACTCTGCTTTGGTGGCCTGGGGTTCACTGCTTTGGATCCTGGGTGTGGACCTCCATGGCACTCATCAAGCTATGCTGTAGTAGCATCCCATATGGACAATATAGAATGACCTACGACTAGGGTATACAACTATGTACTGGGGCTTTGGGGAGAGAAATGAATCATGGCTGGCAACTCGGTTAGCTCAGGGCCAATCTTCCTCATGAAAAGAAAAAAAATACATATATCCAAGCCTTATAGTAACAAACCTAAAGTAGTAATTGCAGTCCTCAGGTTAGTCACTAAGAAAAAAAATCTAAATAAACAGCTTGGCTGAGTCTCAAGGACTATCCCAGCAGAGAGCCAATTCACAAAGATTGATGGGGTTTTATTCTTAACCTTGTTTTCTTTGTTTTGCTCCCGCTTTTCAAGAAAATCTTGGTATAAACACTAGCTGAAAAGAAGCTTAAATGACCACCGAGAACAAGGAATAGTATCTGCAATAATAGTTTACAAATCTCACTGGACAACTGTAGCCTTTAATAATCAAGAAGAAGAAACCCTGGTGAGTTTCTAATCTGATTTTCAGAGTAACCAAATTAAAATAGACAATGGTCCTATTTTCAACCAAATATCACAAAGCACACACAGAAAGAAATTATGGCCCATTACAAGGAAATATATGGCAACCATTCCCATTGAATCTCAGAAATTGGCCTGACTATAGAAATACTTGAAATCAGTTGTATTAAATTTGCTCAGGGAGAGAAAGGAAACCAAGATAATCATGTAGAAACAAAATGAGAATATCAATAAACAGATATATAAAAAGGAATCAAGTAGAAGCTTTGGAGATTTAAATTGTAATAACTGGCTAGGAAATTCAGTACATATGCTCTTCATCAGACTTGAGCAGGCGGAAGAACTATTGAGTGAACTTGATGATTGGATAGTTAATATTATCCAGTTAGAGGAGAAGATTGGAAAGCAAATAAAGAAAAGTGCACAAAGCCTAAGGGATCTGTGTGTTACCAGGACATGATGCAACATATGTATTTTTGGAGTTCCATAAGAAGAGACATCGCAGAGGCATAAAGAATATATTTCAATGTTTAATAGCTTAAAACTTCTGAAATTTGAGGATTAAATGAATCTACAATTCCAAGAAGCTTAACAAAGTTTTAAGTAGAATAAACCCAAAGAATCCATACTGAGACTCAGTTTAATCAATTTTTGAGAAGCATGGTCCTCAGAGAAATTCAGTTTGCAACATACGTTATATCTGCAAAAGATACACAACCAATTTCTCATCAGAAACCATGGAGGGCAGAAAACAGTGGGATGATATTATAACTGTTAAAAGAAAATTTTGCCCCAAGAATTCTGTATCTAGCAAAAGTACTATGTAAATGAAACAAAAATTGGCATTCCCAGATATACAAAAGCAAAGGGTGTTTGTATCTGTAAACTTTGTTATATCTGTTATGTGTTTGTTTGTTTGTTATCTGTAGAGTTTACTTGTAGGAGATACAATCAGTCATAAAAAGAGTACTTTCTGTTGTAATGAAAGGATAATATATAGTAACTCAAAGCTGAATAAAAACTAATGATGTACAGTGACGTGCACTAGACAGGTAAATATAAAATCCAGTGTTATTGTGTTTAGGTTTGGTCCTCCACTTTTTCTTTCCTGCATGACATAAAAAGTGTGCATATAAAATAATTAAATAATTGGGCAAATGATGTATGAAGTTTCTATTGGTGACAAACCAATATAAGTGTGTTCGATGAAAGTGTATAGGAGCAGAATTTTCTAGGATTACATGCAATTGTTAAAAATCTAGGATGCATTGTAATCTCCATAATAACCATAATGAAAATACCTTAAAAAATCTAAATATATAAGACACATACACACACACACACGGAAATGAGAAGGTAATCAAAATGAACATTATAAAAAATCTACACAAAATCTATCAGTAATGGAGGAAATGAGTGATAAAAAGTGCTAGAAAACAAAGTCACAGAACACATCTTTATCAGTAATTACTTTAAATATAAATGTATTGAACTCTGCAATGAAAAAGCAGAGATTTGTGAAATGCGTGAAAAAACCATGATCCAAAGAGAGTGACATCAGCCTCATGCCAGAGTGAATTCTCCCCTAATATAAAACAAAAAGGATATTCACACAATACACTAGATCCCAGTGATCCATGCAGCCATATGTCTGAAGGCGGGGCTGCTGGGTCCTGATGGGAGACAGTGGAAGGAAGGAAGTGGATCTCCTCTCTCTCCCCCAGCATCAATGATCTTGGGTACATCACCTTGCATGGCGGCTGCCACATGACTCTGGGGGGGGGGGGAAATTGCAGCCCTCAGGGGTAACACTTTTGCTCTTGGAGTTGCCTCCCAGCCCATGGGATTGGTCCACACCAAGGTATCTAAGCAACTATGGTGGTGCCCTCTCCCAGCGAAGAGTGCAGGTGGCCAGATGGTGCATGCATAGCGGGAGTGCCTAGGATTGTACATGTACAAGAAAGCACCCTCACCCATTCCTACATTGTGCACCAGCTTGGCCAGTCAGCCAGAGTAGGAGATCCATGCCAGAGCAGCTGTGCTTATGTGTGTAAAGCAGCGGCAGCTAGTGGGCAAACACAGATGGTCCCTGTTGGCAGAGCTTCCACTGGACAGGAACAACTGCCAAGGGTTGCTGTGGGCTCAGAGAAAAACAGCTGCTTCCATCCCCTTGGTGGTAGGTGGAATTTGCAGTGGTATACTACCAGTGTGCAATGGCAAAAGTCCACCCCATCAAATAGCATGAAGAAGTATATTAACACTCCAGACCAGAAAAAAATTACAGGTACTCAAATCAATCCTGAAGGCCGTAGTTTACAATCTAAACAGATAATTCCAAATAGTTAAAGAAACTCAACAAGTTCAAGGAAAACTCAGTTCAATGAACTTAGGAATAAAGTTAATAAACAGATGGAATTCTTCACAAAAGATATTGAAACTATAAAAAAAAAGTCAGAAATGTTGCATATGAAGAACGATGAATGAATTAAAGAAAAATCTGGAGTCCTTAAAAAACACCTGATATTATGGAGAAGAGGATTAGTAATTTAGAACATAGAAATTCTTAAGATGGAGGAGGGGAGAGAACTAAGACTAAAAAGAAATCAAGAAATTCTCTGAGAAATACTCGTCACTTAAGAAATGCAAGATAGGGATTATAGGTATCCCCCAGGAAGAAGAGTGGGAGAAAGGAGCAGAGAGCTTGTTCAAAGAAATAGTTGCTGACAACTTTGTAAACCTGTGAAAGGAGCTGGAATTATAAGTAAAAGAAGATAATAGAACTCCTAATTACATCAATGTAAAAACGTTCTCCAAGACATGTATTAGTAAAACTGGCAAAAGTCAGTCACAAAAAAGAATTTGTGATGACAGTGTCAAGATGGCAGTGTAGTTGGACTCGGATCTCACCCCCTCCCATGGACACAAGAAATTTACAACTACCCTTCGAACAATTCCCCCTGAGATTGAACTGAAAACTGGATAGAAGTTTCCCCACAACAATGGACTGTCCTGACTGAGGTGGAAGAGGCAAAACTTCATTTCTGGAGAGAAAAAAGCCATGTTTGAGCTGCAGCAATTCTCGGCAGATGTAGCTGGCCTACCTAATACGAAAAAAGACACTGAGAAAGAGGCTAAATGAGGAGACAACAGAGTGTACCACATAAGGGAACACAACAAAACCCCAGAAGAAGAAGAATGAAACCGAGATAAACAATGTACCTGACAAGAGTACAAACTAAGAATCATAAGGATGCTCATTGGTCTTTGGAGAAGAATGGATGAACTCAGTGAGAACTTCAACTAAAATATGAAAAAGAACCAATTAGAAATGAAGAATACAATAATGGAAATGAAGAATTCAGTAGAGAGACTCAATAGCAGAGCAGATGATATAGACGACCTGGATATAGCTGGATGAAAAGACTAGAGGAAATCAGTCAAGCTGAACAGAAGAAGAAAATAATTAAAAAGAATGAGGACAGTGTAAGGGAGTTCTTGGACAACCTCATGTGCACTAACATCCATATTATAGGTGTCCCAGAAGGACAAGAGAGAGACAAAGCAGTAGAGAATCTATTTGAAGAAATAATTTGTGAAAACTTTTCTAACATAAGGAAGGAAGTGGAAATCCAGGTACAGGAAGCACAGAGTACCAAACAAGATAAACCCACCCAGCAGCAAATGAAGACGCATTATAATTTAAATGTCAAGAATTAAAGAGAGAATCCTAAAACCCACACAATAAAGGCAACAAGTCACATACAAAGAAAACTCCATAAGGCTATCATCTGACTTCTCAGCAGACAGCTTACAGGCTAGAACAGACTGGCATAATATGTTTAAAGCGCTGAAAGGAAAAAACCTACAGCCAAGAGTACTCCACCCTGCCAGGTTATCTTTTAGAATGGATGGAGAGAGAGCTTTTCCCAGACAAGCAAAACCAGAGGAGCTTATCACCAAAAAACCAGCCTTGCAAGAAATGCTGAAGGGACTTATTGAAGTGGAAAAGAGAAGACCACAAATAGAAAAAAGAAATTTATTTTTAAAAAGCAGTAAAACCAGTGCTAAAGGCAAATATTTAGTAAAGGTAGCAGACCAACGACCTCAGAAACTAATATGAAGTTCAGATGACAAAAGTACTAAAGTTATCTGTTTCCATGATAAGAAAGTAACAGATTCATATGGACAAAATAAAAGACATTAGATGTTATATCAAAAACATAAAATGGGAGTAAAAGTGTAGAGCTTTTACCAAGAGTTCAAACTAAAAGACCATCAACTTATTATAGGTTGCTAAAAATGTAGGTTGTTGTATCTGAACCTCATGGTAATAAGAAACAAGAAACCTATTATAAATACACAAAAAAGTAAGAGAGCAGAACCTAAACATAGTGCTAAAGAAAACCACGAAATCACAATGGAAGAGAGGAAAACATGAACAGAGGAGAACTACTAAAACACCCAGAAAAATAGTCACAAAATGGCAATAACTTGATTCTCATCAATAGCGACTTTAAATGTCAGTGGACTAAATGCTCAAATCAAAACACATGGTGTGACTGATTGGATAAAAAAGACCTATATATATATGCTGCATACAAGGGACTCACTTCAGTCCTAAGGAAACTCACAAACTGAGAATAAAGGGCTAGTACAAGATACACCTTACAAATGGCACTGAAAATAGAGCAGGGGTAGCAAAACTTATATCAGACAAAATAGACTTTAAAATAAAAACTGTAACTAGAGACAAGGGCAGTACATAATGATACAGGGAAAAATCCAAGAAGAGGATATAACACTTGCAAATATCTATGCACTTGACATAGGAGCAACTGAATATATAAAACAGTTATTGGGGCTGGCCCCGTGGCCGAGTGGTTAAGTTCGCGCATTCTGCTGCAGGCGGCCCAGTGTTGGTTCGAATCCTGGGCGTGGACATGGCACTGCTGGTCAAGCCATGCTGAGGTGGCGTCCCACATGCCACAACTAGAAGGACCCACAACGAAGAATATACAACTGTGTACTTGGGGGCTTTGGGGAGAAAAAGGAAAAAATAAAATCTTTTAAAAAAACCACTTATTAACAGACATAAAAGGAGAAATAGTTACAGGATAATAGTAGTGAAGTTTAACATTCCACTTACACCAATGGATAGATTAAAGAAAATCAATAAAGAAACGTTGTCCTTAAATCACACATTAGACTAGATCGACTTAGTAGATATATACAGAATATTCCACCCAAAAACCACAGAATACACATTATTTTCAAATGCACATGGAACATTTCTCAGGATATATCACATATTAGGCCACAAAACATCTGTTAATAAATTTAAGAAGATTGAAATTACAGCAAGCATCTTTTTTGACCACAAAGGTGTGAAACTAGAAATCATCTACAGGAAGAAAATGAGAAATACCAGAAATATGTGGAGATTAAGCAAAATGGTAGTGAACAATGATTGAGTCTATGAAGAAATCAAAGGAGAAATGAGAAAATACCCGGAGACCAATGAAAATGAAAATATGACATGCCAAGATTTATGGGGCATGGCAAAAGCAGTTCTAAGATGGACATTTATATCAATACATGCCTACCTCAACAGACAAGAGGAATGTAAAATAATCTAACAGTGCGCCTAAAGGAACTGGAAAAAGAAGAACAAACAAAGCTCCAAATAAGTAGAAGGTAGGAAATAATAAAAAATTAATGCAGAAGCAGTAGAAATAGAGACTAAGAAAAAGAATAGAAACATTCAATGAAACCAAGAGCTGGTTCTTTGAGAAGATAAAATGGACAAACCTTTAGCTACACTCACCAAGAAAAAGGAAGGCTTAAATAAGTAAAATCAGAATTGAACGAGGACTGGGGCGGGCCCCGTGGCCGAGTGGTTAACTTCGCGCGCTCTGCTGCAGGCGTCCCAGTGTTTCGTTGGTTCGAATCCTGGGCGCAGACATGGCACTGCTCGTCAGACCACGCTGAGGCAGCGTCCCACATACCACAACTAGAAGCACCCACAACGAGAAATATACAACTATGTACTGGGGGGCTTTGGGGAGGAAAAGGAAAAAATAAAATTAAAAAAAAAAAAAAAATTGAACGAGGACAAATTACAAAAGACACCTCACAAATACAAAAGATTATAAGGGAATACTACGAAAAGCTATATGCCAACAAATTGGATAATCTAGGAGAAATGGATAAATTGTTAGAATCATGCAACCTTCCAAAACTGGAGCAAGAACAATAGAGGATTTGAATAGACTGATCACCAGTAAAGAGATCAAAACAGTAAAAAACCTCCCCCAAAACAAAAGTCTAGTACCAGATGGCTTCCTGGCTGAATTCTACCAAACATTCAAAGAACACTTAATACCAACCTTCTCAAACTCTTCCAAAAAACTGAAGAGAGGGGAAGGTTCCTTACTCATTTTGTGAAGACAGCCTTACCCTTATGGCGAAACCAGCGAGGAACAGCACCAAAAAAGAAAATTGCACAGCAGTATTGCTGACGAACATCAATACAAAACTTCTCACCATAATGCTAGTAAATTGAATACAACAATAAATTAAAAAGATACCATGACTATGTGGGATTTATTCCAGGGATGGTTCAACACCCTCAAATCACTCAACATGATACACCTCATTAGCAAAATGAAGAGTAGAAATCACATGATCATCTCAATACATGCAGAGGAAGCATTGGACAAGATACAGCATCCATTTATGAAAAAGCTCTGATTAAAATGGGTACAGAAGGAAAGTACTACAATATAGTAACAAGGCCATATTTAGCAAACCCACAACTAGTATTCTAAATGGAGAAAAACTGAAAGCTATCCCTATAAGAATAGAAACCAGACAAAGATTCCCACTTTCACCACTCTTATTTGACGTAGTATTGGAAGTCCTAGACAGAGCAGTCAGGCACAAAAAAGTAATAAAAGATCCAAATTGGAAAGGAAGAAGTGAAACTGTCACTGTTTGCAGTTGACATGATTTTATATATAGAAAACCCTAGAGAACCCACCAAAAAACTTTTAGAAATAATAATATAAAGTTGCAGGATACAAAGTCAGCATACAAAAATCAGTTGTGTTTGTATACACTCACGATGAAGTAGTAGAAGGAGAAATTAAGAATACAATCTTATTTACTATCACAACAAAAAGAATAAAATTTCTAGGGATAGACTTAAAGAGTGAATGGTCTGTACAGTGAAAACTAGGAAACATTGTTGAAAGAAATTAAAGAAGATACAAAGAAATGGAAAGATACTCCCTCCTTTGGAGTGGAAGAAGTAACGTAGTTGAAATGTCCATACCTTCTAAAGCAATCTACAGATTCAATGCAATCCCTATCAAAGTTCTGACAGCATTTCTCACAGAGATAGAGCAAAGAATCTTAAGATTTATATGGAAGACCAAAGACTGCAAATACACAAAGGAATCCTGACAAAAAAGAACACAGTTGGAGATATCACACTCCCTGATTTCAAAATAGATTACAAAGCTGTAGTTAGCAAAACAGCATTGTAGTGGCAGAAAAACAGACACACAGGTCTATTGAACATAATCAAGAGCCCAGAAATAAATCCACATGTCTATGGACAGCTTATTTTCGACAAGAGAGCCAAGAACACTCAATGGAGAAAGGAAAATCTCTTCAATAAATGGTGTTGGGAAACTGGACAGCCACATGAAAAAGAATGCAAGTACATCCTACATAAAAATTAACTCAAAATGTATGAAAGACTTGAATATAAGACCTGAAACCATAAAACTTTTAGTAGAAAACAGGCAGTGTGTTCTTTGAAATTGGTCTTAGCAGCATATTTTCAAGTACCATGTCTGACTGGGCAAGGGAAAGAATAGAAAAAACAAACTTAGGGGACTACATCAAACTGAAAATCTTCTGTACAGCAAAGGAAACCATCAATAAAACAAAAAGACAACCTAACAACTTGGGGAAGATATTTGCAAGCCACATAGCTGATAATGGGTTAATATCGAAATATATAATGAACTCATACATCTCAACAGCAACAAAACTGACAACCCAATTAAAAAATAGGCAAAGGATCTGCACAGACATTTCTCTCAAGATGGCCAACAGGCACATGAAAAGACTTTTAACATTGTTAATTATCAGGGAAATTCAAATCAAAACTACAATCAGACATTACCTCCCTCCCTTCAGAATGGTTATAATTAACAAAATTGGAAACAATATCAGGGAAGATTTGGAGAGAAGGGAACTTGTGTACACTCCTGCTGGGAGTTCACACTTTTATAGCCACTATGCAAAACAGTGTGGAGATTCCTCAAAAAATTAAGAAGAGAACTAACATGTTCCATCCATTCCACTGTGGGCTATTTCTCCAAAGAACATCAAAACACAAGTGCATGAAGATTCGTCCACCTCCATGTGCATTGCAGCATTATTCACAATAGCCAAGACTTTTAAGCACCCTTGGCGCCCATCAAGCAGTTAATGGATAAAGAAGTCGTGGTATTTATACACAATGGAATACTACTCAGCCATAAGAAATTATGAAATCTGGCCATTGGTGACAACATGAATGGATCTTGAGGGTGTTATGCTAAGTGAAATAAGTCAGATGGAGGAAGCTAAGTACTGTATGATCTCACTCAAAAATAGGAGATAGAAACAACTAACAATCACATGGAGTCAGAGATTGGATTGGTGATTACCAGAGAAGAAGAGGGAGGGAGGAGGGTGAAAGTGGTTTTTAGACACGTGTTTGCTGATGGATTGTAATTAGTCTTTGCGTGGTGAACATGATGTAGTCTATACAGCATTTGAAATATAATGATCTACACATGAAACAAAAAAAGGAATGACATAAGAAAACAAACATATAGACTAAGTCATCGATGTCAGGAGACAATTAGGAAATTATATATTGATAAAAGGGCTAATTGATCAAGAAGATAACAATTGTACACCCTACAGTAAAGCCCAAAATGATTGAAGCATGTATTGACAGGTATATAGGGAGAAATAGCTCTACAAATACAGTTGTAAAAGTCAGAACCTTACTTTCAATAATGAATAGAACAGTTAGATGGGAGATGGATGAGAAACTGTAGCTCTTGTTTTATAGACCTGATTCAGGCTTAATCTCAGAACAGCAGAATACATATTCTTCTCAAGTGCATGTTGAATAATCTCCAGTATGTATCATATGTTAGGTCTAAAAGCAAATTTGTACATAATTTTTAAGAATTAAAATCAAAGGCCAGCCCCAGTGGCCTAGTGGTTACGTTCAGTGCACTCCACTTCGCTGGACCAGGTTCGGTTCCTGTCCGTGGACCTACAGTTCTCTGTTAGTGGCCATGTTGTGCTGGCAGACCACATACCAAAAAATAAATGAAGAATATTGTGGATGTTAGCTTAGGGCAAATCTTCCTCAGCCAAAAACAAATACAAAGTGTCTTCTACTGCAGTGAAATGAAGCTCAAATCAATAACAAGGAAAAGTGGAAAATTTATAAATACGTGCAAGGTAAGAAGCAGCTTCTAAACTAATGGCTGAAAGAAGAAATCACATGTGGAGTTAAAAAGTACTTAGAGATGAATGTACATCAAAGAGCATCCCAGCATTTTTGGATGCAGTGAAGCCAATGTACGGAGGAAAATTTATAGTAGTGAAAGCCTGTCTATATTAGAAAGGAAGAAGTATTTCACATAAATAACCTAACTTTAGACCTATGGAATTTGAAACTCAAGAGGGTACTAAACTCAAAGCTAGGGACAAAAGTATAGATTAGGTAAGTTAAATGGAAAATAAAATCAACTAAAGCAAAAGATGGTTTCTTGAAAATATAAAGAAAATTAATAAGCCCTTAGCTTGAGTGAGCAAAAAGAACAAGATTCAATTACATAACTTAGAAATTAAATTGGGACGATTACTACCAACATAGAAAAAAATTCCAAATATTGGACACCAATGAGATAATTTAGATGAAATGTAAAAATTCCTGCAATTACACAGATACCGAAAACATAGTCATCCAGAGTTAGAAAATCTGAAAAGATCTATAAATATAAAGGAATTGAGCATGTAGTCAAAAGTTTAAAACCTGTCAACAAAGCAAAGACCTATATGAGATGCCTCCAGTGGTCAATTCTTTGAAATATTTAGAATTGATATTAACCACTCAAATTCTCTTGAAAAATAGAAGAGGAAGGAATACTTACTTATTCTATGCATTCAGCATTTCCCTGACTCCCAAATAAAACCATCACAAGAAGATAAAGTTAATTACCATTGTCACTTTGAATATAGATACCAGTCTTCACTAAAATGCTACAAAAAGCAATCCAGCAGCATTTTAACATGATTGTACACCATGAGTAAGTGGAGTTGGTGCCAATTATGCAAGGATAGTATTCTACATTAATATAAAGAAGAAGAAAATCCAGAGGGTCATCTCAATTGATACAGAGCAAACATTTGACAAGAGTCAACACCTTTACATGATTTAAGGAAAAACAAAAAACAGTGAACTAGGAATAGACAGGAACTTGCTGAACATGGTATGTAGCATTTATGAAGAACACACTGCTAATAACAATCGTGGAAGATTGAATCATTTTCTCCTATGATCAACAAGACAAAACATGCCTGATTTCATCATTGCTGTTCATCATTGTATTTGATGTTGTAGCTACAGTAACTAGGCAAGAATAAGCAATAGAAGGTGTAATAATTGCAAAGTAAGAATTAAAACTATTTATATACTACTGTGATATGAACACTTATGTAGAAAACCTCAAGGAATTCACAAAAAGTTTCTAAACATAATATCAGAATCAGTAAAGTTAAAGGATAAAAGATCAACACAAAATTAGTTGTATTTCTATAGTTAATTACAGTCATAAAAAGGGAAGTTAGCAAAACAGTTCCACGTACAATGACATCCAAAAGAATAAAATACCTAGGAATAAATTTAACCTGGGAGGTGAAATACTTGTTCAGTGAAAACTGCAAAACTTTGCTGGAATCAACTAAACATTTAAATAAATGGAAAGACATCCTGTGTTCATGTATTGTAATACAATATTCTCAAGATATCAATACAACCCATAGTGATTTACAGAGTCAATGCAGTCCTTTCAAAATCTTAGCAGCTATTTATGCAGAAATGAAAAAGCTCATTCTCACATTCATGGAATTTCTAGTGTTTCTTCATAACCAAATCAATCTTAAAAATGAACAAAGTCAGAGGACTCAAATTCTGATTGCAACTCTTTCTACACAGCTGCATTAATCAAAAACAGTACAGTACTGACGTAAGTAAAGACATATAGACCAATGAATAGAATAGAGTTTCCAGAAATAGATCCATACATCTATACACAGTTGATTATTGACAAGGGCACCAAGATCATTTACAGGAATGAACAATCCCTTCAATAACTGCTGGCTGGACAACTGAATTTCCACATGCAGAGGAATGAAATTCAACCTCTACCTTACACAATATGCAAAATTAACTGAAAATGCATGAAACATTGCAAAGATAAAAGCAAAATCTCTCATTTTAGTAGAAAACAGGACTAAGTCTTCACCTGTGATTCGGCAATGGAAATTTAGATGTGATACCTAAAGCATAAGCAACAAAAGAAAGAAATGCGTTAGATTTCATCAAAATTTACTATTTTTGTGCATTAAAGGACATTACCAAGGAAGTAAAAAGACAGCACTCATGAGAAAATATTTATGAAGCATATGTCCAATAGAGTCTACGTTGCGTATTAAAAAAAAAATCTCTTACAGTTCAACAACTAGTATTCAACAAAATTAAAAAATGGGCAAAAATTTTAAAAGATATTTTTCAAAGAAAGTCTATAAATGGACAGCACCTGAAAGATGGTTCATATTATTAGACATAAGTGCAAATCAGAACTACAGTGAGATAATTTCATATCCACTAGTGTGTTTGTAAGTTTTAAAGCATGAAAAATAATGTAGTGGCAAGAATGTGCATAAATTCAAACCTGTTCTCAAACCTTGGATTTAAAATGGTTCAGCTGCTCTGGAATATGGTGCAAATGTCCAAAGAAACAATCAAATTTTGGTATGTGCATACAATGGAGTGTCACTCTCCCATGAAAAGTATCAAAGTAATGATACATGCTACAATGTGGATGAACCTACAAAACATTTTGCAAAGTTAAGGAAACTAGACTCAAAAGATCAGATGTTGTATGATTCCTCCATATAGATAATTCCTTTAAGATTTTTGGTTGGCTCCAGGAGGTCGGGGGAGAGGGAATGCTCAGAACCTTTTTAATGACTATAGGGTTTTACTTTGGAGTGATGTAAACATTTTGCAACTAGATTGTGTGAATTTGCCAAATGCCACTAAATTGTTTACTTTACAATTCTCATTTCTAACTTACATGGATTTCACCTCAAGAAATCATGTTTTAAAGAATAAAGTGCCAAAAAAGAGGAGCCCAGTACCAGATGGTTTCACTGGTGAATTCTTCTAGACATTAAGGAAGGATTAACAACACTCTTCAACCTCTCTCAGAAAATAAAATTGAGGGAACACTTTTTAACTTATTTATGTGTTGACATTTCCCTGATACCAGTGTCAGACAAAGACAAAGCCTATATGTCAGTATACCTTATGAATATAAATGCCAAAAAGTGTAATAAAGTACTGGTAGACCAAATGTAGTAACCTGTTAAAATGATTATACACCATGAGCAAAAGGGATTTTTTCCCAGAATTGGAAAGCTGATTCAAAATACAGAAATTGATGTTATCTACCACAGTAATAGTACAAAGGAAAAAAAACCCACGTGATAATTTCTTCCAGAAACAGCATTAGACAAAATCCGTAACGTTTCACGATATACAAAGCTCTGCAAACGAGGAATAGAATGGAATTTCCTTAACATGATGAAAGGCATTTATGAAAAACAGCTAACATACTTAATGGGGAAAGACACCTGTCCCCTTATGACCAGAAATAAAACTCTGATGCCCGTTGTATTCACCTCTGTACTAGAAGTTTTAGTGAGAACAATTCGGCAGGAAAAAGAATAAAATACATTGAAATTGAAGTGGAAGAACTAAAATTGTCTCCGTTCTCAGATGATGTGATCCTATATATAAAGAATCCTAAAGAATCCACACAAAGTACTATTAGAGCTTATAAGAAATTCAGCAGATTTTCCAAATATTTGCGAAAAGCAAACACTAAGTTGTATTTTTGTGTGCTAGCAGTGTACAATGCAAAAGCCACAATGAAACAATTCCATTAATAATAAAATATTCAGGGTACATTCATTCAAGGAAGTGTGAGACTAGCAAATTGATATCTATAAAACTTTGCCAAATGAAATTAAACAAAAAACATGGAAACACATATTCATTTACTGGAAAGCATTTTAACATGGCATCAGAATTTAAGGTGATACATAAATTTAATAGAATCCTTTTCAAAATTTCAACTGCCCTTTTTACAGAAATGGAAAAGTTGATCCAAAAATAGGTACTGAATTTCAGAGCATCCTGAATATCCTGAACAATCTTGAAAAACTACAAATTTGGATGACTCCCATGTCCTTTTTCAAAACTCACAGCAAAGCTGTAGTAATCTGAATGTTGTGGTATTTGTATACCAACAGGAATGCCAATGGAATAGAAATGAGAGTCCAGAAATACTCCCATACATCTATAGCTAATTGATTTTCCCAAAGGTTGCCAAGACCATTCAATTATGAAAGAATAGTCTTCAACGGATCAACATAGAAAGGAATGGAGTTGGACCTTTACCTGATACCCTTTACAGAAATTAACTCAAAAGGGATCAAAACCTAACTGTATTAGCTAAAACTATACAAGACTTAAGAGAAAATATATAAAGTCTTACCTTTAATTTGGCATTCAATTCTTAGATATGACACTGAAAGTAAAATCATCAAAGTAAAAAATACATTAATTATGCTTTATGAAACTTAAGAAAGTGGGCACCATAGGTCACAGTCGAAAAACTGAAAAAGCATTCCACAGAATGGGAGAAAATACTTGGAAATTATATCTCTAAGAAGCTACTAGCATGCAGAATATATAAAAAAAACTTCCAATTAATTTTACGTAGTACTGGAGGTCCTGGCCAGAGCAATCAGGCAACAAAAAGGAATCCAAATCAGGAGGGAAGAAATGAAACTCGCTGTTTGCAAATGACATGATTTTATATATAGAGAACCCGAAAGAATGCATTGGAAAACTTTTAGAAGTAATCAACAACTACAGCAAAGTTGCAGGGTATAAAATCAATTTACATAAATCAGAAACATTTCTATATTCTAATAACAAACTAACAGAAAAAGAACTCAAGAGTACAATACCATTCATAATCGCAACAAAAAGAATAAAATACCTCAGAGTGAATTTAACTAAGGAAGACCCATACAATGAAAATTATAAGGTCTTTCTGAACAAAATGGATGACGACATAAAGAGATGGAAAGACATTCCATGTACATGGATTGGAAGAATAAACATAGTTAAAATGTCCATTCTACCTAAAGCAATCTACAGATTCAATGCTATCCCAATCAGAATCCCAAGGACATTCTTTACAGAATTAGAACCAAGAATCCTAAAATTCATAAGGGGCAACAAAAGACCCCGAATTGCTAAAGCAATCCTGAGAAAAAAGAACAAAACAGGAGGCATCACAATCCCTGACTTCAAAACATACTACAAAGCTACATTGATCAAAACAGCATGGTACTGGTGCAAAAACAGGTCCACAGATCAATGGAACAGAATTGAAAGCCCAGAGATAAAACCACACATCTATGGACAGCTAATCTTCGACAAAGGAGCAGAGGGCCTACAATGGAGAAAAGAAAGTCTCTTCAACAAATGGTGCTGGGAAAACTGGAGAGCCACATGCAAAAGATTGAAAATTGACCATTCTTTTTCACCACACAGCAAAATAAACTCAAAATGGATCAAAGACCTAAAGATTAGGCCTGAGACAATAAGTCTTTGGGAAGAGAATATAGGCAGTACACTCTTTGACATCAGTTTCAAAAGAATCTTTTCGGACACTATAACTCCTCAGTTGAGAGAAACAATAGAAAGAATAAACAAATGGGACTTCATCAGTCTAAAGAGCTTCTTCAAGGCAAGGGAAAACAGGATTGAAACAAAAAAACAGCTCACTAATTGGGAAAAAATATTTACAAGCCACTTATCTGACAAAGGGTTAATCTCCATAATATACAAAGAACTCACACTGCTTAACAACAAAAAAACAAACAACCCGATCAAAAAATGGGCAGAGGACATGAACAGACATTTCTCAAAAGAAGATATGAATATGGCCAATAGACACATGAAAAGATGTTCATCATCGCTAATCATCAGGGAAATGCAAATCAAAACTACACTAAGATATCACCTTACACCCGTTAGATTGGCAAAAACATCCAAAACCAAGAGCGACAAATGTTGGAGAGGTTGTGGAGAAAAAGGAACCCTCATACACTGTTGGTGGGAATGCAAACTGGTACAGCCACTATGGAAAACAGTATGGAGATTTCTCAAAAAATTAAAAATAGAAATACCCTATGACCCAGCCATCCCATTACTGGGTATCTATCCTAAGAACCTGAAATCAGAAATCTCAAGAGTCCGTTGCACCCCTATGTTCATCGCAGCATTATTTACAATAGCCAAGACGTGGAACCAGCCTACATGTCCAGAAACTGATGATTGGATAAAGAAGATGTGGTATATATACACAATGGAATACTACTCAGCCATAAAAAAAGACAAAATTGGCCCATTCACAACAACGTGGATGGACCTCGAGGGTATTATGTTAAGCGAAATAAGCCAGTCAGAGAAAGACGAACTCTATATGACTCCACTCATAGGTGGAAGTTAGTATATTGATAAGGAGATCAGATCGGTGGTTACCAGGGAAAAGGGGGGGTGGTGGGAGGGCACAAAGGGGGAAGTGGTGTACCCACAACATGACTAACAAAAATGTACAACTGAAATCTCACAAGGTTGTAATCTATCATAACATTAAAAAAAAATATATGTAAAAATGACTGACAAAAAATATAAAATATGTAAGAAACAGCTCAATTCCTGCTAGTAGGAATTTATATCACTGAATACTTACATAAGAAAACACAAAAGCTCAAATCAGTAAACAAAGGAAACACCTTAGGACACTGGGAAAAGAATAACAAATTAAATCCAAAGCGAGAGCAAGGAAGAGAATGAAAAAAGGCCAGAAATCAACAAAACTAAATGCAGATGGCAGAGAAAATGAGCCATAAACCTGTTTCATTGAAAAGTTGATGAAATTGATAAACCTCTACCAAGGTTGGCAAAAAAAAAAAAAAAAGCCACGAATCATCAATAACAGAAGTGAAATGAGGTATAACATCCATGAAGACCTTAAAGGGAAAATAAGAGGAAACTATGAATAACTTGTCATGCTTGACTTAGACATATTCAATGAAATGGACCAATCTTGAAAGAACACAGATTACTGTAACTCATACAAAGTAGTAAAATGAGTAGCCCAATACCAACTTAGTAAATTACATTCATAATTTTAAAACTTCTGGAAAAAATTCTCCAGGCCCACTATGTTTATTCGAAACTGAACCGAATATGTAAAGAATTATCACCAAGTTGTATGTGATCTCTTCCAGAAAAGAGAAAAAACACTTCTCAACTCATTCTGTACAGCCAATGTTGCCAGACTACCAAAGGCAAAGGCAAAAAAAAGTTAAAACTACAGAGTAATATCACTTTTAAATATAGATGTGTAATACCTTAACAAAAAGACAATATGCATAAGCCCTTACGTATTAAATTAAGTCAATATATAGCCTTCCACAAAGGAAAGCATAAGACGCAGATGGATTTACTGGGGGATTGTGTCAACCATTTGAGGGAGAAATTATACCAATACTCTACAATCTGTTTCAGAAGATAGAAGCAGTAAGAATACTTCATAACTTGTACAATGAGGCTACCATTACCATGTATCAAAACCAGATAAAGACATTTTAAGAAAACTACAAACCTATATCTTTCATGAACTCAGATGGAAAAATCCTCAACAAAACATTTGCATATCAAATCCAACAGTGTATTTTATACCACCACCATATGGGATTTATTGCATGTATACAGGGTGGTTTCAATATTCAAACCTCAGTTTCTGTAATCCATCACATCAATAGGCTAAATAAAAACAAATCATATGATCATAAAAATAAATACAGAAAAATCATTTGACAAAACCCAAAACCCATTATATATATAATGTATGTATCAGTAAACTAGGAATAGGGAGTAACATACTCAACTTGATAAAGGACTTATACAAAATATCCCAAGAGTCAATATCATATTTAATGGTGATAAACTAGCCAATTTTCTGCTAAGATCAGAATAAGGCAAGAATATCTCATGTCACCACTTTTAAACATCATACTGGAAGTCCTAACTCAAACCATAGTACAAGAAAAGGAAATAATAGTTATACAAATTGGTTAGGAAGAAACTTACCTGTCTCTGTCAGAGATGACATAATTGTCTATGTAGAAAACTCAAAGTATCACCAAAAAACACCCTGGAACTAATAAGTGATTATAGCAAGGTTGTATGATACAAGGTTAATATTCAAAAGCCAAGTGATTTCCTATATATTAGCAATCATCAAATGGAATTTGAAATTTAAAAATGCCATACCTATTTTATTAGCACATCTTCCACTTTAAATACTTATGTATAAATCTAACAAAATATATAAAATCTATTTATGAGAAAAAGTATGAAGCTGTGATGAATGAAATCAAAGAACTAAATAAGTAGATATTCCATGTTCATAGATAAGACAATATTCTCAAGTTGTCAGTTCTTCCCAACTCGAGCTATGGATTCAATGCAATCCAAATCACAATCTCAGCAGTTATTTTGTGGGTATCGACAAACTGATTCTAAAGTTTAAATGGAGAGGCAAAAGACTCAGGATTACTTGAAGGAAAATAACAAAGTCAGAGAACTGAAGCTACCCATCTTCAAGACTTACTTTACACCTACAATAATCAAGACAGTGTGGTATTGGCAAAAGAACAGACAAATAGATCAATTGAACAAAATAGAGAGCCCAGTAATATATCTGCATAAATATAGTCAACTGATCTTTGACATTGGAGCAAAGGCAATACAACGGAGTAAAGACAGTGTTTTCAGCAAGTGCTGCTGGGACAACTGGATCTATGCATGTAAAAAATGAATCTGGATATAAACCTTACCGCCTTCACAAAAATTAACCAGAAATGGATCATAGAGCTAAATGTAAAATGCAAAACTATAAGACTCCTAGAAGGTAATATAGAGAAAACCTAGATCATCTTGGGTATGGCAATGACTTTTTTGTTACAACACCAAGGGAATGGTCCATGAAGAAATAATTGAAAAGCTGCATTCCATTAAAGTTAAAAACTTGTGCTCTGCAAAAGACAATGTCTAGAGAATAGGAAGATAAGCCAGAGACTGGTGGGAAATATTTGCAATAGCACAGCTGATAAAAGGCTATTATCCAACATCTGTAAAGAATTCTAAAAACTCAACAATAAGAATGCAACCTGATGAAAAAATAAGCCAAAAACTTAACATACATCTCACCAAAGAAGATATGCAGATGGGAAAGTGTATGAAAGGTGCTCCACATAATATGTTATCAGGGAAATGCAAATGAAGAAGGAGATACCACTGCACAACTATTAGAATGATCAAAATCCAGAACACTTACAAAACCAAATTCTGATGAGTCTCTAAAGTTGCTGGTTGGAATGCACAATGGTACAACCGCTTTGGGAGATAGTTCAGTGACTTCTTAAAAACGTAAACATACTTTTATTGTACAATCCACCAATTGTTTCTCTTATTTACCCATAGGAGTTGAAAGTTTTTGCCCACCCAAACACTTCCACATGTATATTTGTAGCTGCTTTATTCATAATTGCCCAAACTTGGAAGCAACTAAGATGTCTCTCAGTAGGAAAGACAATGTAACTAGAGTGGATTAAACAATTGAAAAGAATTATATAGTGAGTGTTATTACTCTACCCAATTATAAAACATTAAAAAATGTTACCATTATCAAGTCTGCATGGTTTTGATGGAGGGAAAGAGACATATATCAATGAAACAGAATAGAGAATCCAGAAATTTACCCACAGAAATATACCTAGCCTGCTTTTGAAAAATTTCTAAAATCAATTCAACGGGAGGAAGATGGTCTTTCAACACTTCGTTTTGAGTCAATCAAACATTCATAAATTTTTTAAATGTACCTTGACCTAAACCTCACATCTCCTACCCAAGTTAACTCAAAGTAGATTATGGACTTAAATGTAAAAGGCCAAACTATAAAATATTTAGACCTAACCACAGGGGAAAATCTGTTGGACCTAGGGCTTGGTGAAGTGTTCTCTCTCTCTCTCTCTCCCTGTTTTTTTTTTTTTTTTTTTTGCAGAAGAAAATTTTCCCTGCGCTAACACCCATGCCAATCTTCCTGTTTTTTAATATCTGGGCCACCAGCACAACATGGCTACTAACAGACCACTGTAGGTCCATGCCCAGGAGCTGAGCCTGGGCCACTGATGTGGAGCATGCTCAACTTAACCAGTGGGCCACCAGGGCTGGCCCAAAGTGTTCTTAATCATAACAACAAAAAGAGCCCATTAAAGAACATGAATTGATAAATTGAATGGAATTAAACTTCTATACTTTTGCTTTGTATAACTCCCTATAAAGAAAATGGAAAGACACTGTGCATTTTCAGAGAAAATATTCACAAACCACTAATATGTCATTGAACCTGTGCCTAGAATATATAAAGAACTTTCAAACTCAACAAGAAAAATGCAAGCCAGATAGTTAGAAATTGAGGAAAAGGCATGTTGGAGCATTTTACTGATAAACATTTTACTTAAGATTTCACTGATAAGGCTAGAGAAATGTCACCAAGGACATGTAAAGATATTGAAAGTCACTAGCAATTAGAGAAATAGAAATTGATGCCATAATGAGATACCATTGCATACCTGTTATAAGAGCTAAAACACATAGCATTGACCATACAAAACTCTGAGGATGCTGTAGAGAAACGAACTCTCAGACATTTCTGATGGGTACATCAGATTGTATATCCACCCTTGAAAACCTTTTAGTATTTTCTTTTAAAGCTGAACATGCAATAAGACTCAATAATTGCAGTCATTGGTTTTTATCTCAGAGATATTAAAACCCATATCTACACAAAAACCTGTATTTAAATTTTCACATTTTTATTTGAAATAGCCACAAACTGAAATCAGTTCATATGCCCTTCAACAGGTGAATGGCAAAAATCATGGTATATCCATACTATGGAATACTACTCAGCAATAAAAAGAAATGAACTATGAATATATACAAAAAGTTGGATTCAAGGGTAGTATTGTGAATGAAATATTAGTTTCAAATTGTCACATATGCATGGTTACTTATAAAATTATTCAGATGGGAAACAGGTTATTGTCATCTGTTAGGCATGGCAGAGGATATTGGGAGTGATTATAAAGGAGTAGCACAAGGAGTATCTTTGCATTGATGGAATAGTTTGTTGATAGATTGCTATGGTGGTTACAGCAGTCCACATACGTGATAAAATGGCGTGGAACCATATGCACCCTATGTATTAATGTTGATTTCTTGGTTTTGATATTGTGCTACAGTTAAAATGTTACCTTTGGGGGTGACCAGGTGAGAGGTATGAGCCTTGCAGTAGTCTTTTGAAACATCCTGTCTCCATAATTATTTAAACATAATTTGTTAAAAATATAAATCACCTAGAAAAATACCAAAGAATACCCACTTTCAATAGAGTAACAAAGATATGTTACAAGCAACAAGAAGAAAAACGACAAACTATGTGAACACTAATCAAAAGAAGGGTGGAATAGCAAGACTGCAGAACAGAAAAAATTACCTGGATTATTCTTAAATTTGGATGCTACTAATTCCTTCATTCATTAAAACATGTAGACAGAAAATACGCCAGATATACAAGTCTGAGATACATATATATGAACATAACCAACCCTAGTGGTCGAGTGGTTAAGATTCAGTTCTCTCACCACCATGGCCTTGGTTCATTTCCTGGTCAGGAAACCACACCACCCATCTGCCCATTGTCATACTGTGGCAGCTACAGGTTGTGATGCTGAAAGCTACACCACCAGTGTATGAAATACCAGCAGGGTCACCCGTAGTGGACAGGCTGACTTCAGCAGAGCTTACAAACTAAACAGACTAGATAGATTAGGAAGAACGACATGTCCATCAACTTCTGAAAAAAATTGTCCATGAAAACCCAATGAATAGCAGTGGAGCATTGTCTGATATAGCACTGGGAGATGAGATGATGCAAAAAGACTGAGCAGTGTTCCACTCTACTGTACACAGGATTACTAGAAGTCAACAACAACAATAAACAGCAGTCTGAACACTGTCAATCAACTTGACATGTGACATTTGTGGAACACTCAACCCCACAAGAGATTGCAAGTTCTCTTGAAACATTCAGCAATATTCATCATATGCTCAGCCAAAAGGAAATCTGATCAAATGTAATATAATCATACTTACAGAAAGTATTATTTGTGGCAATAATGGAATTAAACTAGAAATCAATAACAGAAACCCCAAATACTTGGAAATTATTAAAAGCTCTCCAAAAGCTGACTGGTCTAAGAAATTTCAGTGGAAATTAGAACATATTTGGAGGTTAATAAAAAGGAAATACAACATCAAAACTGCGATGTTTGTAACACAGAACAGGGACATTTTTAACATTACGTGCTTATAGTGGAATTAAAGCTCTTAAATCAATTGAAATTTCCCCTTGAAAAAGCTAGAAAAACAACAAATTAAAAGCAAGCAATAGTAACAAATAATAAATATGAGAGCAAAAGCCAATGAAATCAGAAAGAGAAAACAGTAAGGAAAATTAGAAATAGCAGAAGTTTTAAAAAATTTTATTGAGGTCATAATAGTTTATAACACTGTGAAATTTCAGTTGTACAGTGTCAGTCACCATATAAATGTGCCCCATCACCCCTGGTGCCCACCCCCCAACTCCCTTCCCCTTTGGTAACCACTAAACTGTTCTTTTTGTCCATGTGTTACTTTATTTTCCACATATGAGTGAAAGTATACGGTGTTTGTCTTTCTCTGGCTTAATTCGTTTAACATAATACCCTCAAGGTCCATCCATGTTGTTGCAAATGGGCTGGTTTTGTCTTTTTTATGGCTGAATAGTAGTCCATTGTATATATAAACCACATCTTCTTTATCCAATCATCAGTTGATGTGCACATGGGTTTCTTCTGATTCTTCGCTATAGTGAATAATGCTGCAATGAACATAGGGGTGCATAGGTCTCTTTGAATTGTTGATTTCAAGTTCTTTGGATCAACATCCAGCAGTGGGATAGCTGGGTCATATGGTTTTTCTATTTTTAATTTTTTGAGACATCTCCATACTGTTTTCCACAGTGACTGCACCAGTTTGCATTCCCACCAACAGTGTATGACAGTTCCCTTTTCCCCACGTCCTCTCTAACATTTGTTATTTTTTGTCCTGATGATAATAGCCATTCTAACGGATGTAAGGTGATATCTTAATAGACGCAGAGAAAGCATTTGAGAGGATCCAACATCCATTTATGATAAAAACTCTCAATAAAATGAGTATAGAAGTAAAGTACCTCAAAATAATAAAGGCCATATATGCGAAACCCACAGCCAACATCATCCTCAGTGTGGAAACCGTAAAAGCCATCCTTCTGATAACAGGAACAAGACAAGGGTGCCCACTCTTGCCACTCTTGTTCAATATAGTACTGGAGGTTTTGGTCAGAGCAGTTAGGCAAGAAAAAGAAATAAAACGAATCCAAATAGGCAGTGAAGAAGTGAAACTCTTGCTGTTTGCAGACAATATGAGTTTTATATATAAAACCCTATAAACTACAGCAAAGTTGCAGGGTACAAAGTCAACAAAGTCAAAAAATCAGTTGCATCTCTATACTCTAATAACAAACTAACAGAGAACTCAAGAATACGATCCTATTTACAATTGCAACAAAAGGAGTAAAATATCTAGGAATAAATTTAACCAAGGAGGTGAAAGACCTATACAATGAAATCTATAAGACATTACTGAAAGAAATTGATGATGACATAAAGAATTGGAAAGATATTCCATGCACATGGATCAGAAGACTAAATATAGTGAAAATGTCCATACTACCTAAAGCAATCTACAGATTCAATGCAATCCCAATCAGAATCCCAAGGACATTCTTCACGGAAATAGAACAAAGAATCCTAAAATTCATATGGGGCAAGAAATGGCCAAATAGCTAAAGCAATCCTGAGAAAAAAGAACAAAGCTGGAGGCATCACAATCCCTGACTTCAAAATATACTACAAAGCTATAGTAATCAAAACAACATGGTACTGGTACAAAAACAGACACACAGATCAATGGAAAAGAATGAAAGGCCCAGAAATAAAACCACAAATCTACACACAGCTAGTCTGACAAAGGAGCTAGGAACATACAATGGAGGAAGGAAAGTCTCTTCAATAAATGGTATTGGGAAAACTGGACAGCCACATGCACAAGAATGAAAGTAGACCATTATCTTTTGCCATACACAAAAATTAAATCAAATTGGGTCAAAGACTTGAAGATAAGACCTGAAACTGTAAAACTCCTAGAAGAAAATATAGGTAGTACACTCTTTGACATTGATCTTAGAAGGATCTTTTTGAATACCATGTCTACTTGGACAAGGGAAACAAAAGAAAAAATAAACAAGTGGGACTTCATCAGACTAACGAGCTTCTGCAAGGCAAAGGAAACCAGCAAGAAAATGAAAAGACAACCCCCAACTGGGAGAAAATATTTGCAAATCATATATTTGACTAGGGTTTAATCTCCAAAATATGTAAAGATCACACACAAATCAACAACAAAAAAACAAACAACCTCTTTGTTTTGGGAAAAAAAGAGACAAGACAAAATTATCAATATCAAGAATAAAAGACATGTTATTACTACAAACCCTAAAGATGTTAAAAGATATTAAAATACTAACTACTATAATTTCCCTAAGAATAGATTATTTGAATAGGCTCATATTTATTAAAGAATTTAAATTTGTAGTTAAGTAGCCTTCCAACTTAAGAATTCTGTTGGAAGAAGTTAAATACCTAAATTAATCAAGAGACATACTGTGTTCATGGATTTGATGACTCAATGTAGTAAGGATGCCAGTTCTCCCCAAACTCATCTGTAGCATTAACAGTATTCCAAACACAATCCCACCAGTTAGTACAATGTGCCTACCAAATTGTGTTCAACAAGTATTTTTGTATGATTGAGTGATGAAGTAAGTGACCAGAAAAGTACACTACAAATAAACTTCTTGCGTAGAACTTATTTTTAAGTTTGAGGCTACCCTATATATCAGTTTTCCATTTATCGAATTCCTGTACAACTGTGAGATCTCAGTTTTTCTTAAATGATTCAATGCAAGGTATCATGGGTATAAAGTGTATTTAATTGAACTCAGTATGATGACTAACACCATGCAGATTTCCTATTTGAAAAAAATTTTTTATGTAATATCCTATGACATAATTTGGTTCACTAGAATTTGTTTTGTTTTGTTTTGTTTTGTTTCTTTTTATTAAGATTATGATAGGGGGCTGGCCCTGTGGCCGAGTGGTTAAGTTCGCGCGCTCTGCTGCAGGCAGCCCAGTGTTTCATTGGTTCGAATCCTGGGCGCGGACATGGCACTGCTCATCAAGCCAAGCTGAGGCAGCGTCCCACATGCCACAACTAGAAGTACCCACAACAAAGAATATACAACTATGTACCAGGGGGCTTTGGGGAGAAAAAGGAAAAAAATAAATCTTAAAAAAAAGATTATGATAGTTTACAACCTTGTGAAATTTCGGTTGTACATTATTGTTAGTCATGTTGTAGGTGCACCCCTTCACCCTTTGTGCCCTCCCCCCAACCCCTCTTTCCCCTGGTAACCACCAATCAGTTCTCTTTGTCTAAATGTTAACTTCCACCTATGAGTGGAGTCATACAGAGTTCGTCTTTCTCTATCTGACTTATTTCACTTAACATAATACCCTCAAGGTCCCTCCATGTTGTTGTGACTGGGACAATTTTATCCTTTTTTATGGCTGAGTAGTATTCCATTGTATATATATACCATATCTTCTTTATCCAATCATCAGTTGCTGGGCACTTAGGTTGGTTCCATGACTTGGCTATTGTAAATAATGCTGTGATGAACATAGGGGTGCATGGGACTTTTGGAATTGCTGATTTCAGGTTCTTAGGATAGATACCCAGTAGTGGGATGGCTGGGTCATAAGGTATTTCTATTTTTAACTTTGAGAAATCTCCATACTGTTTTCCATAATGGCTACACCAGTTTGCATTCCCACCAACAGTGTATGAGGGTTCCTTTTTCTCCACAACCTCTCCAACATTTGTCACTTTTTGTTTTGGGTATTTTTGTCATTCTAACAGGTGTAAGGTGATATCTTAGTGTAGTTTTGATTTGCATTTCCCTGATGATTAGTGATGATGAGCATCTTTTCATGTGTCTATTGGCCATCAGTATATCTTCTTTGGAGAAATGTCTGTTCATGTCCCCTGCCCATGTTTTGATCAGGTTGTTTGATTTTTTCTTGTTGAGCTGTGTGAGTTCTTTATATATTATGGAGATTAACCCTTTGTCAGATAAATAACTTGTAAATATTTTTTCCCAATTAGTGGGTTGTTTTTTGTTTCAATCCTGTTTTCCCTTGCCCTGAAGAGGCTCTTTAGTCTGATGAAGTCCCATTTGTTTATTCTTTCTGTTGTTTCCCTGCTCTGAGGAGTTATGGTGTCCGAAAAGATTCTTTTGAAACTGATGTCAAAGAGTGTACTGCCTATATTCTCTTCTAGAAGACTTATTGTTTCAGGCCTAATCTTTAGGTCTTTGATCCACTTTGAGTTTATTTTTGTGAATGGTGAAAAAGAATGGTCAATTTTTCATTCTTTTACATGTGGCTGTCCAGTTTTCCCAGCACCATTTGTTGAGGAGACTTTCTTTTTTCCATTGGAGGCCCTCAGCTCCTTTGTCAAAGATTAGCTGTCCATAGATGTTTGTTCACCAGAACTTTTAAAAGTTTTTTCATGTTCCTGTTATGTGCATGTTTTTAAAATAGAGGATGAATGAGAAGTAGTATTATGTAGTTGACTACTGTGAAGGTTACTTTTGTGTGTTGATGGTTTAGATAAACTACTCCATAATGTTGCTGCCTTGGCATCCATTTTGTGTGGCCAAGCAGACTGCAGGGACCTTGAACTGACATGAGCCCCTCCCAAGAATGCATGCCCTACATAACAGCCCACAGAATCACAGGTAAATGTGAGTTCCTGATATGACTCCCCCAACTGCCCTTGTGATAAGCATTCTCCCTCCCCTCCCAGAGCCTTCCCCTTGTGCACCTCTTTATAAGACCCCCAAGAAGCTTAACAAAACCTCACTCTTTTTGGCTTGAATCGACCAATCTGTCCTTAGCATGGGAACCCCAAAACACTCCACCCACAGACCCTAATAAAGGCATGTGTCCTAGGTCCTGCCCTCCTCTCTCTGCCTGCTCCCTGCCTTGACCTCCCCATGTGGCTCCTCCAAGCATGCCATGTACTTCCTCCAGGATCTGTGAGTAATAAACTTTTCTATTTCACTTTCCCTTGCAGTCTTGTTGAACCGTGGCTCACCATCTGACATCCTGAGGCTCTACTTAACAAATGTTAATCTAAAAAGTCACAACATGTGTCAACTTGGCTGCGCTAAGTGATGACCAAATAGCAGCTGGTAAAACATTATTTCTGAGTGTGTCAGACACAGCGTATATTAAGCCTATGCATTTTTTGGAGACAACACATTCCACACTTACCCATTCTGCTTAAACCTGTATTTATGCTGTTACATGCGAGTCAGCTTCTTTCCATTGGGAAGAACTTCAACAAACTGCCTTGTGGCTGGTGCAACAAGGCCACACAACAGGCCCTGCCCTTAGTCCACCCAGGCTCAGACTTCTCAGCTGAGTCACTAGTAATGCCTGATTACTCTTCATGGACTCTCTGGTCTAAGCATGACTCTACCTGGCTGCTCATGGGGTTCTGGACCAAATGCCTGCACCAGATAGTAGCCACTCAGGCTCCAAATTTTGCCAGCCTCCTGGTCCCTTTTAGAGACAGAGGCACCAATAGGGTCACAACTCATAATACTTCACACACAAGCCCATGGTGCTTCACACTGAAGTCCCCATCCAACCCAGCAGAGGTTCAGCACAGCCACTGAGGCCTCACTGTTAAAATGGAAATGACACCATCAGGAAAAGGCTAAACCGAATGTCAAGGGCCTTTTCAGGTTATTGGAGGATGTGGCTTCCCCCATACTCAGCCCCTTGTGCACTGACATGGACCTGCAGCTAGTGGCATCCCCACTGTTGGCCCCTCTAGCAGTTGAGGGAGCCTCTTGGGACCAACTGTCTGACAAGAAAAGGGAATCAGTGTTTGCTGACAGCAGTGCCACCATTGTACACAGTGCAGCCAGCTGGAAGGCCGCAGTATTATTTCTCTAGTGGCATATCCCTAGTCAAGGAGTGCTGTCCTGGCTCAGCCCCATTGGAAAGATTGGTGGCCACACACCTTGCCCTACAACAGGCCACAAAAATGAGACTCCCAAGGGCATACATTTTTACTGACTCCTGGGCTGTATCCAATGGGCTCACAGTCTGTTCTGGACAATGGAAAAAAGATAGTTTTGTGTTTCAGGGAAAGCCTTTCTGGGACGCCTCCATTTGGAAAGAGATAGCCAACTCACACATGCTGATTATGGTCACTTGTCTCTGCATATGCACACCAACAAACACCAAAAGCACATTGTAATAAGAGTGCAGACTTCTTATCAAATTACATGCCTATTTCAAGGCCCCATGTTAGCCATCTCCCAGAGTAGCAGACACAGCCCCAGAAACAACTATTTCTTCAGAGATGCCATACCCACTAGCAGAGTGGGCACAGATTGCATCAGGCCAGAAGGGAGTGACAGCACTCACTGATTCGATATACAGGCATGGCCTCCCCCTCACGCTGGCTCTAGCCAAACTGGTGGTAGATAATTGCCCCGTTTGCTCCCAAACAAAAGTCTGTAAGGCTCCCAGCTGGGGACATGTGCCCCAGGGCGACAGAATCTATTAAAGATGGCAAATTTATTTTATCAGTCCACTGCCGCCCTCTGCTGGAGCTAGTAGATATGCAACTGCCATCATCAATACTTTTACTGCACTCTGCTGGCAGCTCCCTCCAGAAACACTGCTTCCCATAATATAATTTCCTTTTAACCAGGTATGTGCTCATTCTCTTTGGCCCAGGAGACATTATAGATTCAGACATGGTAGCCATTTCACCTCCCAAGCTGTTCAGTCATGGACTCTGGAACATGGAATCTTGTAGAATTTCCACCTCGCTTACCAGCCCCAAGTGGCTGGACTTATGGAGAGGCACAATGGCCTACTTGAAGACATGCTCCTCAAACTTGTAAACAATAAATGGTCACCTAAATGGACAGAAATGTTACCTCAAGCTCTAATACTGCTTAATTCCGAGCCCTCAGATCTCTCAACCCCCACACTAGCTACAAGTCTTCTCCAGAGACTTCCCTGCTAGCCATTACAGGGATCTCCCACTCCTTTGATATTTAAAAGGACCTCATTCACATCTGCTCACCAGATAAATGCTCCCATTACCATTTTGATGTTTTTTATTGTGTTGCTGCCTTCCACATGCTGGCGACCTGATTGAGGGTAGATTGTGCAACATGACCCTTTTATAATAGAGAGATCTCAAGGGGACAAACCCCTACCAAAGTGCTTAGAAATCATGATTATACAGACTTTTATTGGCTCAGATGATGGCCCAGTTCCAGCTGCAAAGCTAAGGCCACCAACTTTGCCTCACTATTCAGGTTATAAAGGCTGGATAATTAAACCAAATGCATCAAAAATTTTACTGGAGATTGAAATTATAGTTCCAGTGCCCACTATTGTAACTGTGTGCATCTCAGATAGAGGAAAAGAAGCCCTCCACCTAGTGGATGCCAGCCACATTAGGAAATGAAATCGACAAAGGAACCCTGAAGTCCAACAGTTGCTATCAGCAGACACAGGCCATGTTCCTACCCCATCTTAAATGAAGAGATAAGCAACCTATTGCTCCAAAGCAACCACACTCTACCTTTGGTCTGTATCTAGATTGCAAGCCCTGAAGGAGGCCTCCATAAGCTAGTCAAATTCAAGTGCTTTGTTGAGGGTTTTGCTCTTATTGTGTACAAGCCGAATAATAGGGTTGTTAGTAGACATCTCAGGCCTAATCCTGTCCCAAGAGATGTGCTGAACCAAAATTAGGTACACACCTGCACCGCAGGTTGGCTGAGCACCAAGTGCTGGCAGGCCCTGTAAGAAGGGCTTTGGCCAACGTGCCACTGGGCGTGGATTCTGACCCAGATCGTATCTCCCTTTCTGCTAAATGATGCCAGTGGAAGTGATGCTTAAATGAGCTCATCTCTCCTTATACTATGCCTCAAATTATATCCCAGGCAGAATGGCCTTCTCGATGTAACCAAATCAGACCTATCTGTCTGGTAGGTTTGTGCCCTAATGATTCCACTATAGTCTTAATGGGATGATCTCCAGATTGTAAAGCTGCCATCCACAAAATGTCCCTACAATTAGCCCATCAGTATGCACAGAGTTATTATTATGAATGGAGTTCCCACAAAACTTTGTCTTGGACATTGTGCTCCTTTGCAAGGTGCGCCCCTGATGATCTGATGAAGCTCACTGGAATCTGCTCAGCTAGCAGTAGATCCCATAGCTGTAATTTCATCCTGAGCCAGGCCTCTAGCATATAAACTCAGAATTTAACAGCAGCCAGCCACTCCTACCCTTTGTGGATCTCCATCTGGGAAGGCCACCTTATCCCTGGGCTGGTCATAGCCATCCTCAAGTACACCAACACCTCAGATGATTTCACCCCAGCCCAAGAGAATGATGAGGGAGACAACACACCCCCGACTTTGCTGGAAATTGGGATTTACACCCGAACCCCTCTTGCACCAAGAGAGAAATGATGGTGGTAACTGTCAACCTGGGGGCTGAATTGCAAGAATGCCTCCAACTGATTGACCTTGAGGACCCTATTGAATACTATTTTTCTGAAATGGCTAACAGCTTGCCTTGTGAACTTTGCTTCTATCAAAACTCTTGCAAAACTGTAAGTTCCCTGCCAACTGCCTGACAACAGTATTTCACTTTTCACCCTTATGGCAAGCCACACAATGTACTCTAAACCACACTAACCACAATATGGCAGTTCCTCTCAACACCACTAGCTTAACTTGCTTAGATCCCACGGTTAGGGACCTCTTGCTGCTGTGTTTGCTGCTCACTGTACTAGATTATAGCTTTTGCTTTCCATCTGATACATCCACAACAGACTTATTTCTCTCATTATTCCCACTACCATTGCTGACAACTCCTCCATACTCAAAATCATGATCTCTTCTTCTCACGTCTTATCCAAAAGTCCCTCCCTGTTGTAAGCCATGACCTTACCCCACACCAAAACTAAGTGGACTAGATCCCACACGACAAATGTATTCAGATAAACCTCCAAGATAGCAGACCAGGCCTTGAAAGTAAAACCAATGTTGGATCTGTTACTATATAGGGCCAGGCCTACATCCCCATGTCACTATCTATCCCACAGCTCTTCCTAGTGATCAGCCCCTTGTGCTAATTCCCTCCCAAACACAGTGAGTCTCATTTAAGCTAAACCAAACCCCTAATCTAGACCCCATGTTTGGGCATGAGCACCTTGTAAGTAAGCATCAGAAGGATTAAACCATGGTGGTACTTTCTAAAGGCTACCAACTATACTCAAACACAAAAGTTGGACTTAAACTTGTATACTCACTGCCCCCTAATGGTAAATAGTGCCTCATTCAGATTCTATTGTGGACCTGACTCAAGGGGCCAGGAGCAAGTCCACTTGACCCTGCTCCACCAACAAGCTATCCGTGGAGATGACCCCTATTATTGCAACATTGTTACTTTTAATATTCTAGCCACCGTTTACTCTCCCAGCACTTCTCCACTAGAGACACCCCACTCACGTACCAAAAGGACCATTTTTATCCCTGTCTTGTTGAGATTGGCCATCCCTAGTGCACTGGCAGGCTTAAGAATAAGTGCAACCACCCTAGCCCAACAAGATCAATTATTAAAAAGCCACTCAGCAATTATTAACCACCATCACCAACCACATGCAGACACTAGCTTGAGTTTGATGCAGGAACAGCATGACTCACTAGCACAAATGGTGATGGATAATCAACTGGCATTAGATTTCCTACTGACCGAATGGGGTGCATTCTGTTCTTTACAGGGCACTTCTTTCTGCATGTACATTAACAACTCAGGACCGGTACAGGCCAACCTCCAGAAGATATCTCAAAGTATGCAGATCATGCATAATATAAAATATTTCAACAAATTTCCATACTCCCTGAGGTCCCTGATTTGTTATCATGGCTCTTGTCATCCACATGGGGGGCAATGGCTGAGAATGGGATTTCAAACAGTAGCATATTCATCATAGGCTTCATTGTTATTGTTTTGGATAAATGTGCTTTACAATAGCTTCAGAAAACAATACCTATGTCCTTTAACATATCTGCTACACAAGTGATTGCTGTTCCTGATGCTGAAACATCACAGGATGGATTGTTGAAAGTTTAGCTAAACTACTCCATAATGTTGTTGCTTCACTGTCCATTTTGTGTGGCGAAGTAGACTGCAGGGGCCTTCAACTGACAATAACCAACCCCCCCCCCCCAAGAATGCATGCTCTAGGTAACAACCCACAGAATCACAGGTAAATGTAAGTTCCTGACATGACTCCCTCAGCTACCCTTGTGATAAGCATTCTCCCTCCCCTCCCAGAGCCTTCCCCTTGTGCATCCCTTGTATAAGACCCCCAAGAAGCTTAACAAAACCTCACTCTTTGGTTTGAATTGACCAATGTGGCCTTAGCGTGGGAACCCAAAAGCACTCCACCCACAGACCCTAATAAAGGCATGTGTCCTAGGTCCTGCCCTCCTCTCTCTGCCTGCACCCTGCCTTGACCTCCCCATGTGGCTCCTCCAAGCATGCCATATACTTCCTCCAGGATCTGTGAGTAATAAACTTTTCTATTTCACTTTCCCTTGCAGTCTTTTGTTGAACCGTGGCTCACCATCTGACATCATGAGGCTCTACTTAACAAATGTTAATCTAAAAAGTCACAACATGTGTCAACTTGGCTGCACTAAGTGATGACCAGATAACTGGTGAAACATCATTTCTGGATGTGTCTGTGAGTGTGTATCCAGAAGAGATTAGTATTTGAATCAGTAGACTGAGTAAAGACTATCCACCTTCACCAATATGGATGGGCATCCTCCAATCCATTGAGTGCCTGAATAGAACAAAATGACAGAGGAAGGTTGAATTCTCTCTCCTGCCCTCAGACATCAGAGCTCCTGGTTCTGAAGGCCGTCAGACTCGAAGACTTGGACCAGCACCTCTCCCCTCCCCTAGGCTTTCTACCTGGGACCAGGAGATACACCACTGGCTCCCTGGTTCCCAGGACTTCATACTCGGACTGAGTTATACCACCAGCTTTCCTGGTTCTCCAGCTTGGAGACAGCAGATCATGGGACTTCTCAGCCTCCATTATGACATGAGCCAATTCCTATAATAAATCTCATATATTTGTAGATATATCCTATTGGTTCTGTTTCTCTGGAAATCCCTGACTAATACAACTACTTTATGTGAATGTGTAAAGTGAAGTAGTAAGAAACAACACTTTCAAATTTAAATCTCAGAACTTAGAATGCTCAAGTTAATTTTGGAAGACTGACTTTCAAGCATTAGATTTAAAATTTTCATTTTTATTTCATAATATCTTCAAATGTTAACCTTAAAAGATTAGAGCAATTATAATGAGAAAAATCTACCAGTGGAGCAATTATACCTTGCTCTAGTAAATTTATTTGAGAATCATTATAACCATTTATCATTGGTTCCTAAATTGGGCTATATTCGTGATAATTTGTTCCAAAAATAAAATAATGTATTTTCCAATGTATTCACAAGTATCTATCATCAAGATTTTTTGTAGACTAATAGAACTAAAGTTAATGTTTTGTAGTGTTTTTTACTGCAATAATATTAAATATGCTAATTATTGAAAAGTAAATTGCAGGCATTAATAAAAACATTGGAAAGCAAATAAAAATAAACTATTTTATATACATATAGAATTCATAGTAGTTGGGTATCTTTTTATTAAGTCTGGGAAACATCACTTCTAAGTAACAACACCTCTTTGGTCCTGTCATTTTTTAAAATAGGTTTGTAGCAGACAAACCATCAGTTAACCCATAATGATTTGTTATTTACCAGCAGTCACACCTTTGCTTATTCCTTTGCCCTTCTATGCACGCAATACCCGTGACTTCTAACCAAAAGCAAATTCTAAACAATGGCAAAAGTGATAGAATGTCACTCCCTTACTTAGGTTATGTTATATGGCAAAAATAGCTTCTATGATTACATAAGTAAGAATCTGTCTTATCAGACTGGAGGACTGTCATTGCTGGTTTGACAATGTAAGCAGTTATGTTGGAGAAGCACGTGGGAACAGGAACTATTCCTGAATCATTTAGGACCTGAGGACAGTCTCCTGCTGGCAGCCAGCAAAAAGCCTGGAACTTTGGTTATATAGCCACAAGAGCATGAATTCTGCCAACAACCTGAAAGAACTTGGAAGTATATTCTTCCTCAGTTATTCCTCCGACGAAAATGCAGCCCAGCCAACATTTCCATTACAGTCTCGTGAGACCCTAAGCAGAGCATGCAATTAAGCTGTCCCAGATCCTTGGCCTACGGAAAACATGATATAATAAATATGTGCTGTTTAAAACTAAGTTCATGGTAATTTCTAAGCAGGAATAAAAAACAAATAGGAGGTTTAGTGTGAATCTTAGTTGGTTCTCTGCAAATAACCTATCTTTCAAAAACTTCTTTTTGCAAGGTAAGAATTTAATCCTGATTCACCCTATAGAGACCCCAGTGAAGAATTTCCATGACATAAAATGGGAAGAGGCTATTTTGTCTTGAATGATGTTTTCTGTATATTAAACACACCTGCAAAGACCCCTATATCATTGAAGATTGTCTTCATAATAAGTGGCACGGGAAGTTGTTATATGAATGAGCCAAAGATGGCCCCTGTATATTGGCCCTACATTCTTTTCCTTCTTTACAGCAGGCCATAACAATTAGCTTAAAAGCTCACCAGTGCCAAACTCAAATTTTTACACGTTTTGAAAATGTTTACAAATTTACACATTTTGCGCAATTGCTTTAAATGTAGCCTTTATAAAATATTTTTAGCTTTTTAGGGTTTGCCTGACTTTTATACTTGTAAACTGAACTTGTAAATCTGCTGGCCATAGATAAGGTAGACCCTGGTGCTATAAATGACCCCAAGCCTCTGCTGCCCTTTAGAGCTCTCTGACTCAGAGTCCCCATCTTGCTGCCAAGTGATATCACCTAGACATAAGGCCCCTCTTCTATTCCCTTCTTGCCTGGGAGTTTCCATGCTCTCCTCCCCTTCTGAGTGGTAGACCTCTGGAAGGTCTCATGCTGTGAGAACTCCCCCATACCCCATCCTTTATACAAATCTATTCGAGTACCACCCAAATAAAGTTTCTTGTGTGCTACTGCCACCTTGTGGTCACATTTTTTTCTAAATCAGCTCAGAAATCCCCAAACTCGCTACAGAAATTGACCCTCTGCTTATAAATGTTATCTCCTTTTCTGTAGAAACCATTTCAGAGGTGTAACAGATAAGCTGTCAGGAACTATATCAGAAGCCGTTTGAATAGGCCTTGACCTGTTCTACTAATATCTTTTTTGATTAGCATTCAAAAAGATTAGTATATTCTTCAGGATTGCTCTTAACATCTTAATATTTTTGTTTTCTTTATAAGCAGGTTTATGAGCTACCTACTGTTATGTAACAAATTGCCCCAAAATATAATGGTTTAAAACAACAAACATTAATTATCTGACAGTTGGTAGGGGTTAGGAATTTGGGTGGAGCTTAGCTAATAGTTCTGGCACAGCAGCTCTTAGGACATTGGAAGCATGGAGTCCGCTGGGACTGCAATCATCTGAAAGTTTGACTGGGTTATAGGATTCACTTATAAGATTACTCAATCATGTTGCTTTTGGTAGGAATATTCCATTCCTTTTATTGGGCCTCAGTGTGTAACAGTTGGCTTTCCCCAGAGTGAATAATTCAAGAGAGAGAGCAAGGAAGAAGCACTCAATGATTTTTGTGACATAGTCCTTCTGAGTCATGTACCATCACTTCCACTTTCTTCTATTCATTACAATTGAGTCACTAAATACAACCCACATTCATGGGATGATAGTTTGACTCCACCACTTAAAGGATGGAATATTAGAGAATTTGTAGATGTATTTTTTAACCATTATAGGAGTGATATCAGCAATGACAAAGAAAAGGATTCAAAATCTTGCCCCTCCATAAAATCAATGAACAAATGGACAAAATTAACATTTTTTGGAACTCTGGAAATTGACCAAAGGCTTGAATCAACCTAGGCAATGCTTATTCTAGAAAGTATAGCTGATTCTTGATAAGAACAGCAACGTTTGTACCATTTAATTTACCTCAGTCCCATTCTCCAATCCTTGGCTAAACGTTAGCAGTGAAAACAAGAGCCCACATTCTTGGGACTGGAGGGGCAGAACAGACTTCATTTATAAGTAAATGTAATTAATTATTTGTTCTTACCTGTCTGGTGGCTACCTGGGAGACTAATTAAAGTTTTTATCTTTATTTCATCTAATTCAGAACTGAGCTAGTAATAAAGATGTTTCCCAGGAGGCATTTGTTGAAAACATGTATAAGATAATGTCTTAGGTTGCTGCTGCCTGAAGCAATAGATAACAGTTGGGGCATATAATACACTAACAAAACAGCTTGAGAGGAAAGGCTGGGGAATGACATATCTAAAAAGGCTTTGAAAAGCTCTGTCAAATACTTGGTAATCTAAAAAGCCACATGCCTACTCAGGACTGTGTGCATACTCAGAAAAAAACCTGAGTAGACCCTAGGTCTCTCTCCTCTTGCTGACCTTGAGGCTCTATGGAGGTAGAAAATGAAGACAAAGGCAGAATTGTAAACTGCCTGGCTCAGTGTTGGAGATGTGCCCCAACACAGACAGAGCCCATTGTCAAAGATGAATATTTTTTGTCTTCAGATATTCAAGGAAATCTCTGCCCGCTTATTACCTGACAGAGACTTTAAAGGCCACAAGCAACAAGGATCACAGAAGTAATTTCTGAAAGTCACTAAACAAGGGGTTTACAGAGAGAAATTGGATGAAGGTGGTCAAAAGGTACAAACCTCCAGTTATAAGATAAATAAGTACTGGGAATGTAATGTACAACATGATGACTATAGTTAACACTGCTATATGGTATATTTGAAAGTTGTTAAGAGACTAGATCCTAAGAGTTCTCATCACAAGAAAAAACTTTTGCTTCTTTTTTTAGTATCTGTATGAGATGATGGATGCTAACTAAACATTGTGGTAATTATTTCACAATATTTGTAAGTCAAAGAATTATGCTGTACACCTTAAACTTATACGGTACTGTATGTCAATTATATCTCAATAAAACTGGAAAAAAATTATCCCTTTGAGGATAAAATAGTCATTTGAAATATTTGTTTAATGAGAACTCTATGAAAAGTACTTTGTAAAATCAAAGCAATATTTAAATAATTATGAAATTATGCATATAACTACTTTCTGTCTCTTTCTCTCTCTCACACACACACACATTCATGCCCTTATAAAGATTTGCTAGTATATTGTTGGTAGTTCTTTATATTATTATTTAAAAGTCAACAAACTGTAGGCTAATAGACTTAATTTGTGTGAAAAAAGAACATGCTTGGTGTAAATTAAAAAGGCGTTTCAGAAAATTTCCATTTATTTAAATGTGGTATGCAGATTATAGCTTAGTTAGGTAATTGAGTAAGTTGGTAATTCTAATAGTTTTTCCATTCCAACTCCAAATTCTGGATATTAATAGCAGACTTGTTATAAGTAACAGCTTACCATATATATATGTACTGTGGTTTGTAAACTTACTGACAAGATTGTGGAAGCTGAAGTAACATACTCATGTTGCTATACAGAGTGTTGTTTATCTCTTTTTCTTTCTCTACGCATCTCAGCTTTGTGTTGTTCCCAAAGAAGAGTTTAACCACATTCCAGCAAGCCTCTTCATTTTGGACTGCCACCTGCACTGTTGAGCACTGTGGACCTGATTTCATGCTTGGTTCAGTTTCTGTAGCATCTTTATTAATGCTATAAAAAGGAAATTGAATATTAACAAATTCATCCAAATGTCATAGAAGGTTGAAAAAAATACAAGTAGATTGAAATGCAAGTGCAGAATTCCACAGTAAAGAATAATGCAGGGGCTGGCCCCCTGACCTAGTCATTAAGTTTGGCATGCACCACTTTGGCAACCTGGGTTTGGTTCCCAGGCGTGGACCTATGTCACTTGCCAGCAGCCATGCTGTGGCGGCAACCCACATACAAAATAGAGGAAGACTGGCACAGATGTTAGCTCAGGGTGAATCTTCCTCAGCAAAAAAAAAAAAAAAAGGAATATTAATATCTACAAAAGAAAAGAACCACAAATAGATTCAAAATACTGTGGAGGGGAACTAGGGAAAACGCAATAATAAGGCCAAAAAAATGCTTAAGGACCATGATCTAAAAAAATAAAAATTCACTTGCATGTGATTTGGTGAGAAAATAAAACCAACATTATTAAGAATGCTTATGTAAAAAGGCTACCATTAAAACTAAATTTGAGGATCTTTTTCTTATAGCAATAAAAAAGTCACTAAATGATCAACAACTACTACAATAAGCAGCAACAATAACAAATCCTGGGGACAGGAGAAAATCTGATTTCTATAGTTGCCATATTATAATATTCAAAATTGTCCAGTTTTCAAGAAAAATCTATAAGATATGCAAAAATATGGCCCATAAACAGGAAAAAAAATCAATACAATCCATGCTTGAGGAAGCACAAATGAAGTATTTCTAGACAGAGACTTTAAGTCAGATATTTTAAATATGTTTAAAGAGCTAAAGGAAACTATTATCTAACAAACTAAAGAAAAGAATGAGAACAATGTCTCACCAAATTGAGCATATCAATAAAGAGATGGAAATTATAAAGAGTGAATAAATAGAAATTTTGGACTTGGAAGGTACAGTAACAAGTGAAATATTCACTACAGAGGCTCCATAGCAGATTTGAGTATGCAGAAGAAAGAATCAGCAAAGACAGGTACATTGAGATTATCCAGCCTAAGGAAAAGAAAGAAAAAAGAATGAAGAAAAGTAAGCAGCCCTGGAGACATGTGGCTCTAATGCTAATGTAAGACATTAAGCATACCAACACATGCCTAATTAAAGTCCCTGAAGGAGAGGACAGAAAGGGGCAGAAAGAATATTTACAGAAACAATGGCCAAAAACTTACCAAATTTGATGAAAGACACAAATCTATACATCCAAGAAGCTCAAAGAACTCCAGCTTGGATAAACTTAAAGAGATCCCCAACTAGACACACTATATTCAAAACATCGAAAGCAGCAAGGGAAAAATGATGCATCATTTACAAGGAAACCTCAACGAGATTAATAATTGATTTCTCATCAGAAACAATGGAGGATAGAAGGCAGTGGGATGACATATTGAAAGACCTGACAGAAAAAAACTATCAACCAAAAATTATGACAAGACTATCCTTCAAAAATGAAGGTGAGCTGGAGGAGTGAAGTCAGCATAATGGTGGAGTGAGCTTGCCTGAGACTCTCTCCCCTCCAACATACAACAAAAAGGAGCAACAATATTCCAACAAAAAATATCCTAATAGCACAGGAATCCTTGGAGACCTACAGCAGCCAAACGACAGAGGGCAGAGAGGCTGGAGCCCCCCTCAGAGGAGCTGGAACTGGGTAAGAGAGAACTTCGCTCCCTCTCCTAAAGACTGGGATCACTGCCACAGGAGGCTCCGTGAGGGAAGGACTGGGGGAGGGGCTGTGAGTCAGCAGAATCACCCAGGACTCCCTAGTGCCCTTGCAGCCCAGACGGAAGCCCTTTAACGGAGTGAAAGCTTTTGCATGGGGTGACGTCATCAAGCCAAGACCCCAGGAGACTAGATAGCGAGAGCTGATCAGAAACTGGGTCTGCCCAGAAGAGAAAGTGCCCCTCTTTTCCCAACCCACGCTGTGCTGGCCATCTTGGCTGAAGGTGCAGGGCTCAGAATATGTGGCTCTTGAGCCCCATCTAGTGGTGACAGGCTGTAACTACAACCGAACAGTATTGCAATGGGCAAGACCTGTAGTTCCAGCATCAGGCAGTTCATAAAAGCTCCAGACCAGAGGGAAGACAAGCACCCAGACTTATGTCCTGAGGACTCGGAAATAAGTAAACTAAATGACAATGAGTTCAGAATAGCTATTGTCAAAAAACTCAATGAGGTAAAGTAAAATATAGAGAAACAAGTCAACAAGTTCTGGAGTTACTTCATAAAAGAGATTGAAACTGTAAAGAAGAATCAATCAGAAATACTAGAGCTGAAAAATACAATGGAAGAAATAAAACATTATACAGATTCCATGAATGCCCATGTAGAAGCCATAGAGGAGCAAATCAGCATAATCAAAGATAGACAGGTTGAATGGCTCCAGACAGAGGAAGAGAGAGAACTAAGACTAAAAAGGAATGAAGAAAATCCTTGAGAAATAGCCAACTCAATGAGGAAATGCAATATAAGAATTATTGGTATCCCCGAGAATGATGAAAAGGAGAATGGACCAGAAAGCATGCTCAAAGAAATAATAGCAGAGAACTGCCCAAATCTAGAGAAAGAGAGAAATGTGTGTGGAGGAAGCTTTCAGGTCTCCTAGATATGTCAATGTAAAAAGACCTACTGCAAGGCATATAGTAGTAAAACTGGCAAAAGCGAATGACAAAGAAAGAATACTCAGGGCAGCAAGACAGAAGAAAATAACCTACAAAGGAACCCCTATGAGACTTTCAGTGGATTTCTCTGCAGAAACCTAACAAGTTAGGAGAGATTGGAATGACATTCAAAACTTTAAAAGATAAAAATCTTCAGCCAAGAATACTCTATCCAGCAAAAATATCCTTCAGATATGAGGGAGAAATTAAATCTTTCCCAGACAAACAAAAGCTAAGGGACTTCGTAGCCAGGAGACCACCCCCCCCGCCCCCCCCCAAGCAGGCCCTCATACCTGAAAAAAGAAAAAAGGGAGAAAGGGGTCACAAAACACAGAGTAAGGAGACAAATAGAATTAGAATAGGATAGCAAATATACAACTATAGCATTAGGATAAAGGGAAGGAAAACACCAAAAACAAAGACAATCTTATCACTTTAACCACAAACTCACAGCACAAGTTGGAATAAGAGATGACAATAATAACTTAGGAGGGAAGGAGGAAAGGGACTGAATCAGTTTAGGCTAAGGAAATAAGAGGCCACCAGAAAATGGACTATGTTATACACAAGATTCTGAATACAAATTTCAGAGTAGCCACTAAACTTAAAAACAGAACAGAGACACAAAAGATAAGTAAGGAAATAAGAAACTGCAGAAGTCAATGTGTAAGCCGAAACACACAGGATGAGAAACAAAGGAAATGTAGGAAAACCGGAAAACAAGTGACAGAATGACAGAATTAAGCCCTCATGCATCAATAATCACCCTCAATGCAAACGGATTGAACTCTCCAATAAAAAGACACAGAGTGGCAAGATGGATTAAAGAACAAGATCCAACAATCTGTTGTCTCCAGGAAACACACCTCAGCTCCAATGACAAATACAGGCTTAGAGTGAAGGGGTGGAAGACGATACTCCAAGCTAATGGCAAGCAAAAGACAGCAGGTGTCACAATACTTATATCAGACAAAGTAGATTTCAAGATAAGGCAGGTAAAGAGAGACATAGAGGGTCAGTATATAATGATCAAAGGGACACTACATCAAGAAGAAATAACGCTTATAAATATCTATGCACCCAACACAGGAGCACCAAAGTTCATAAAGAAACTATTAACAAACCTAAAAGAAGATATCAAAAATAACACAATAATGTAGGGGACCTCAACACCCCACTCACATCATTGGACAGATCATCCAGACAGAAAATCAACAAGGAAATGGTGGAATTAAATGAAAATCTAAAACAGTTGGACTTAATAGACATATATAGAACACCCCATCCAAAAACAGCAGAATACACATTCTTCTCAAGTGCACACGGAACATTCTCAAGGATAGACCATATGTTGAGAAACAAGGCAAGCCTCTATAAATTTAAAAAAATTGAAATAATAAAAAGCATCTTCTCTGATCATAGTGTTATAAAGCTAGAAATTAACTACAAGAAAAAAGCTGAGAAAGGGAAAAAGATGTGGAGACTAAACAATATGCTATTGAACAAGCAGTGTTGATGGAAGAAATTAAAGAAGAAGTCAAAAAATATCTGGAGACAAATGAAAATGATAACATGCCATACCAACTCATATGGGATACAGCAAAAGCTGTATTAAGAGGGAAATTCATTGCAATACAAGCACACGTTAACAAATAAGAAAAATCCCAAATAAGAAACCTCAAATTACACCTAACTGAATTAGAGAAAGAAGAACAAAGCCCAAAGTCAGCAGAAGGAGAGAAATATTGAAAATCAGAGCAGAAATAAATGTCATTGAAACAAAAAAGGCAGTAGAAAGGATCAATGAAACAAAGAGCTGGTTCTTTGAGAAGATAAATAAAATTGACAAACCAGACTAGCCAGACTTACAAAGAAAAAAAGGGAGAAAGCTCAAATAAAATCAGAAATGAAAGAGGAGAAATAACAACAGACTCCGCAGGCATACAACAGATTATAAGACAATACTACAAAAAACTATATGCCAGCAAAATGCATATGCTAGAGGAAATGGATAAATTCTTGGACTCCTACAATCTCCCAAAGCTCACTCAAGAAGAAGCAGACAATTTGAACACACCAATCACAAGGAAAGAGATTGAAACAGCAATCAGAATCATCCCAAAGAATAAAACCCCAGGACCAGATGGCTTTCCTGGGGAATTCCACCAAACATTCAGAGAGGATTTAATACCTATCCTTTTCAAGCTATTCCAAAAAATTAGGGAAGATGGAACACTTCCTAACACATTCTACGAGGCCAACATCACACTGATACCAAAGCCTGACAAAGACAGCACGAAAAAGGAGAACTACAGGCCAATATCGCTGAACAACATAGATGCAACAATTCTCAACAAAATTTTGGCAACTCGAATTCGTCAATACATCAAAAGGATCATATATCATGATCAAGTGGGATTCATACCAGGGACACAGGGATGGTTCAACATCTGCAAATCATTCAACGTGATACACCACATCAACAAACTGAGGAATAAAAACCACATGATCATCTCAATAGATGCAGAGAAAGCATTTGACAAGATCCAACAGCCATTTATGATAAAAACTCTGAACAAAATGGGCATAGAAGGGAACTACCTCAACATAATAAAGGCCTTATATAACAAGCCCACAGCCAACATCATACTCAATGGGCAAAAACCGAGTGCCACCCCCCTGAAAACAGGAACGAGACAAGGATGCCCTCTATCACCACTCTTATTTAACATAGTACTGGAGGTTTTTGCCAGAGCAATTAGGCAAGAAAAAGGAATAAAAGGAATCCAAATAGGGAGGGAAGAAGTGAAACTATCGCTGTTTGCAGATGATATGATCTTATATATAGAAAAACCCAAAGAATCCATTGGAAAACTTTTAGAAATAATCAACAACTATAGCAGAGTTGCAGGGTATAAAATCAATTTCCATAAATCAGTAGCATTTCTATACTCTAATAACAAACTAACAGACAAAGAACTCAAGAACACAATACCATTCACAATTGCAACAAAAAGAATAAAATACCTCGGGGTGAATTTAACTAAGGAAATGAAAGACCTATACAATGAAAATTACAAGGCTTTTCTGAAAGAAATGGGTGACGACATAAAGAGATGGAAAGACATTCCATGCACATGGATTGGAAGAATTAACATAGTTAATATGTCCGTTCCACCTAAAGCAATCTACAGATTCAATGCCATCCCAATCAGAATCCCAATGACATTCTTTACAGAAATAGAACAAAGAATGCTAAAATTCATATGGGGCAACAAAAGACCCCGAATTGCTAAAGCAATCCTGATGAAAAAAAAACACAGCTGGAGGCATCACAATCCCTGACTCCAAAACATACTACAAAGCTATAGTAACCAAAACAGCATGGTACTGGTACAAAAACAGGTGCACAGATCAATGGAACAGAATGGAAATCCCAGAAATAAAACCACACATCTATGGACAGCTAATCTTCGACAAAGGAGCTGAAGGCATACAATGGAAAAAAGAAAGTCTTTTCAACAAATGGTGCTGGGAAAACTGGAAAGCCACATGTAAAAGAATGAAAATTGACCATTCTTTCTCACCGTTCACCAAAATAAACTCAAAATTGATCAAAGACCTAAAGCTGAGACCTGAAACCATAAGGCTTCTAGAAGAAAATGTAGGCAGTACACTCTTTGACATCGGTATTAAAAGGATCTTTTCAGACACCATGTCTTCTCAGACAAGGGAAACAATAGAAAGAATAAACAAATGGGACTTCATCAGACTAAAGAGCTTTTTCAAGGCAAGGGAAAACAGGATTGAAACGAAAAAACAACCCACTAACTGGGAAAAAATATTTTCAAGTCATACATCTGACAACGGCTTAATATCCATAATATATAAAGAACTCACACAACTCAACAACAAAAAATTAAACACCCGATCAAAAAATGAGCAGGAGACATGAACAGACATTTCTCCAAAGAAGATATACGGATGGCCAATAGGCACATGAAAAGACGCTCATCATCACTAATCATCAGGGAAATGCAAATCAAAACTACACTAAGATATCACCTTACACCCATTAGAATGACAAAAATAACCAAAACAAATAGTAACAAATGTTGGAGAGGTTGTGGAGAAAAACAAACCCTCATACACTGCTCGTGGGAATGCAAACTGGTACAGCCACTATGGAAAACAGTATGGAGATTCCTCAAAAAGTTAAAAATAGAACTACCATACGATCCAGCTGTCCCACTACTGGGTATCTATCCAAAGAGCTTGAAGTCAGCAATTCCAAAAATCCCATGCACCCCAATGTTCATTGCAGCGTTATTTACAATAGCCAAGAAGTGGAAGCAACCTAAGTGCCCATAAACAGATGATTGGATAAAGAAGATGTGGTATATATATACAATGGAATACCACTCAGCCATAAAAAAGAACAAAATCTTCCCATTTGCAACAACATGGATGGACCTTGAGGGAATTTTGTTAAGTGAAATAAGCCAGATAGAGAAGGACAATCTCTGTATGAATCCACTCATATGAGGAATTTAAACATGTCAACAAAGAGAACAGATTAGTGGCTACCAGGGGAAAGGCGGGGTGGGGGTGGGCACAAAGGGTGAAGGGTTGCACCTACAACACGACTGACAGACAACAATGTACAACTGAAATTTCACAAGATTGTAACCTATCATTAACTCAATAAAAAATCAATTAATGTAATCCATCATATTAACAGACTGCAGGAAAAAATTCACATTATCATATCTATTGATACAGAAATAGCCTTTGACAGAATTTACTATAAAATTACTCACCAAACTAAGAATAGAATGGAATTCTCCCAATATTATATAAAGCATCTGCACAAATCCTACAGTAAGCACAATATTTACATGTGCAAGACTGAATCCTTTCCCTAGAAGATTAAGAACAAGGCAAGGATGTCCACTTTCCCAACACTATGGAAAAATAATCCAAAAATGGGAAAATTATTTAAACAGCATGTACCTGACAACAAACTTATAAGCAGAATATATAAAGAAGTCTCAAAAATCAACAGTAAGAAAACAAGCAATCTCCAACAATTAGCAAAATATTTGAAAAGACACTTCGCCAAAGAACATACACAGATGACAAATAAGCATATAAAGAGATGCTCAACATTATTAGCCTTTAGGGAAATGCTAATTGAGACCACAATGAGGTAATACTACACACCTATTACACTGACAAAAAAATTGACAATTGACAAGTAGATATTTTAAGTTTTGTTAAAAATTTGTAATGGACAGTTAAGGAGATTAACAGTAAGAGAAACCCAGATCACCCGACAAGAGTTTCACTGTATATTTTGTCTTTATTTAACAAATGTAAAGGAACAAGCTACAGTTAAATTTGAATGGAACAGCCTGCCATTGTTATTTCACATCCAGTTGTTACTATTTACTTTCTTTTATTGAGCCTACCTACATCTTAGGTCCAACAAAGGCCTAAGATACTGACAAATGATTCGTATACTTTCTTCTGGCTTTTTCAATGACTATGTCTATTCCCTTATTTTGATTTATAAGCAAAATCTAAAAAACTTGCAAAGATGAAATGTTTTGTGTTTTTTTATAGGCATAATACAGAAAATATTGGTGTTGATATTGATGAGGAAAACCAATTTTGTATAATTTATTTCAATCTAAGTGGACTGAAAATTTTTAAAGACTGACAATATCAACATTTCATGAGGATGTGGAGTGACTGGAACTCTCATACACAGCTGTTGGGAAAGCAACATGCTACAGTGACATGGGAAACTAGTAATTTATTTTATTTTATTAAAATTTTTTTATTGAGATAACATTGGTCTATAACATTATATAAATTTCAGGTGTACATCATTATATGTTTCAATTTCTGTGTAGATTACATCATGTTCACCACCCAAAGACTAATTACAATCCGTTGCCACACACATGTGCCTAAGCACCCCTTTTGCCCTCCTCCTTCCCCTCTTCCCCTCTGGTACCCACCAATCCAATCTTTGTTGCTATGTGTTTTTTGTTTTTGTCTTCTACTTATGAGTGAGATCATATGGTATTTGGCTTTCTCCCTCTGACTTATTTCACTTATAATACACTCAATGTCCATCCATGTTGTCACAAATGGCCAATTTCCTCATTTCCTATGGTTGAGTAGTATTCCATTGTGTATAAATACCACATCTTCTTTATCCATTCATCCCTTGATGGGCACCTAGGTTGCTTCCAAATCTTGGCTATTGTGAATAGTGCTGCAATGAACATAGGGGTGCATGTATCTTTATGCATTTGTGTTTTCATGTTCTTTGGATAAATACCCAGCAGTGGGATAGCTGGATCATATGGTAGATCTATTCTTAATTTTCTGAGGAAACTCCATACTGTTTTCCATAGTCGCTGCACCAGCTTGCACTCCCACCAGCAGTGTACGAGGGTTCCCGTCTCTCTGCATCCTCTCCAACACTTATTGTTTCCTGTCTTGTTAATTATAACCATTTTGATGGGAGTGAGGTGATACCTCATTGTAGTTTTGATTTGCATTTCACTGACAGCTAATGATGTTGAACATGTTTTCATGTGCCTGTTGGCCATCTGTATATCTTCTTTGCAGAAATCTCTGTTCAAATCTTTTCCCCGTTTTTTAAATGGGTTGTTAGTTTTCTTGTTGTTGAGATGTATGAGTACTTTGTACATTTTGGATATTAACCCGTTATCTGATATATGGTTTGCAAGTATCTTCTCCCAATTGTTAGGTTGTCTTTTCATCTTGTTGATGGTTTCCTTTGCTGTACAGAAGATTTTTGGTTTGATTTAGTCGCATTTATTTATTTTTTCTATTGTTTCCCTTGCCTGGTCGTACATGGTACTTGAAAATATGCTGCTAAAATCAATGTCGAAGACTGTACTGCCTGTCTTTTCTCCTAGAAGCTTAATGGTTTCAAGTCTTACATTCAAGTCTTTAATCCAATTTGAATTAATTTTTGTGTATGGTGTAAGATAATGGTCTACTTTTATTCTTTTGCGTGTGGCTGTCCAGTTTTCCCAACACCATTTATTGAAGAAACTTTCCTTTCTCCATTGGATGTTCTTGGCTCTTGTCAAAAATTAGCTGTCCATAGATGTGTGGGTTTATTTCTGGGCTTTCGATTCTATTCCATTGATCTGTGTGTCTATTTTTGTGCCAGTAGCATGCCATTTTGGTTACTATAGTTTTGTAGTATATTTTGAAATCAGGGAGTGTGATACCTTCAGCTCTGGTCTCTTTTCTCAGGATTCCTTTGGCTATTCGGGGTCTTTGGTTGTCCCATATAATTTTAGAATTCTTTGTTCTACTTCTCTGAAAAATGTTATTGGAGCATTGATAGGAATTGCATTGAATCTGTAGATTGCTTTAGGAAGTATGGACATTTTAACTGTTAATTCTTCCCATCCAAGAGCATGGACTATCTTTCCATTTTTCTGTGTCTTCTTCAATTTCTTTCAACAATGTTTCACAGTTTTCAGTGTACAGATGTTTCACCTCTTTGGTTAAGTTTATTCCTAAGTATTTTATTCTTTTTGTGCAATTTTAAATGGGATTGTATTCTTAATTTCTCTTTCTGCTACTTTGTTGTTAGTGCATAAAATCAATTGATTCTTGTATGTTGATTTTGCATCCTGCAAATTGACTGTATTGATTTATCATTTCTAAAAGTTTTTTTACTGGACTCTTTAGGATTTTCTATATATAAAATCATGTCATCTGCAAATAGTGGCAGTTTCAATTCTTCCTTTCCAATTTGGATTGTTTTTATTCCTTTTTCTTCCCTGACTGCCCTGGCTAAGATTTCCAATACTATGTTAAATAAGAGTGGTGTAGGAGGGCATCCTTGTCTGCTTCCTGTTCTTAGAGGGATAGCTTTCAGTTTTTCTCCATTGAGAATGATATTGGCTGTAGGTTTGTCATATATGGCCTTCATTATGTTGTGGTACTTTCCATCTATACCCATTTTATTCAGAGTTTTTATCATAAATGGATGCCCAATGCTCTCTCTGCATCTATTGAGATGATCATGTGATTTTTATTCTTCATTTTGTTGATGTGGTGTATCACGTTGATTGATTTGCAGATGTTGAACCATTCCAGCATCCCTGGAACAAATCCCACTTGATCATGGTGTATGATCTTTTTAATGAATTGTTGTATTTGACTTGCTAGTATTTTGTTGAGGATTTTCGCATCGATGTTCCTTAGTGATATTGGCCTGAAATTTTCTTTTTTTATGATGTCCTTGTCTGGTTTTGGTATCAGGGTAATGTTGGCTTCATAGAATGAGTTAGGAGGCTTCTCTCCTCTTCAATTTTTGGAAGAGTTTGAGAAAGATAGGTATTAAGTCTTCTTTGAATATTTGGTAGAATTCACCAGGTAAGCAGTCTGGTCCTGGACTTTTATTTTTCGGAGGATTTGATTACTGTTTTTATCTCCTTACTAGTGATTGGCTTATTCAAATTCTCTATTCCTTCTTGATTCAGTTTTCGAAGGTTCTATGTTTCTAAAAATTTATCCATTTCTTCTAAAGTATCCAATTTGTTGGCATATAGCTTTTCAGGTGTTTTCTTATAATCTTTCGTATTTCTGTGGGGTCTGTTGTAATTTCTTCTCTTTCATTTCTGATTTTATTTATTTGAGCCTTCTCTCTTTTTTCCTTTGAGTCTATCTAAAGGTTTGTCAATTTGGTTTATCTTTTCAAAGAACCAGCTCTTGGTTTCATCAATTTTTTCTATTGTTTTTTCAGTCTCCATTTCATTTACTTCTGGTCTAATTTTTATTATTTCATTCCTTCTGCTGATTTTGGCCTTTGTTTGTTCTTTGTCCATTTCCTTTAGGTGCACTGTTAGATTATTTTGGATTTTTCCTGTTTATTGAGGTAGGTTTGAATTGCTATAAACTTCCCTCTTAGAATGGCTTTTGCTGTATCCCATAGATTTTGGCATGTCATATTTTCATTTTCATTTGTCTCCCGGTAATTTTTTATTTCTCCTTTGATTTCCTCATTGACCCAATCAGTGTTCAGTAGCATTTTGTTTAATCTCCACTTATTTGTGGTTTTTCTGATTTTCTTCCTGTAGTTGATTTCTAGTTTCATACCTTTGTGGTCAGAAAAGATGCTCAATATCATTTTAATCTTCTTAAATTTATTCAGACTTGTTCTGTGGCCTAATACGTGATTAGTTCTGGAGAATGTTCCATGTGCATTTGAAAAGAATGTGTATTCTGTGGTTTTTGAATGGAATGTTCTCTATATATCTACTAAGTCCCTCTGGTCTAATGTGTCATTTAAGGCCAACCTTTCTTTATTGACTTTCTGTTTGGATGATCTATCTATTGGTGTAAGTGGAGTGTTAAAGCCCCTACTATTATTGTGTTACTATTTCTCCTTTTATGTCTGTCAATAATTGCTTTATATATCTAGGTGCTCCTATGTTGGGTGCATAGATATTTACAAGTGTTATATCCTCTTGTTGTAGTGTTCCCTTTATCATTATGTAGTGCCCTTCTTTGTCTCTTCCTACAGTTTTTGTTTTAAAGTCTATTTTTTCTGACATAAGTATTGCTACCCAAGGTTTATTTTCTTTGCCATTTGTATGGAGTATCTTTTTCCATCCCTTCACTTTCAGTTTGTGAGCATCTTAAGGTCTGCTGTGTGTCTCTTGTATGCAGCATATATATGGGTCTTGTTTTTTTATCCAACCAGCCACCCTATGCTATATGATTGGAGCATTAAGTCCATTGAGATTTAATGTAGCTATTGATAAATATGTACTTTTTGCCATTTTGTTATTTTTTTCTGTGTGTTTTAGTAGTTCTTCTCTGTTCCTTTGTTCTTCTCTTGCTATCTTCCCTTATAGTTTGATGGCTTTCTTAAGAATTGTGATTAAGTTCCTTTCTCTTAATTACTTCTGTATTTAGTATAGGTTTCTGCTTTGTGATTACCATGAGGTTCGTATATAATAATCTACATATATAGCAACCTATATTGAGGTCATGGTCTCTTTAGTTTGACCTCTTTCTAAAAGTCCTACTCTTGCTCCCCTCCTCCCACATTTTATGTTTTTAGTATCATATCTAACCTCTTATTTTGCATGTTTGTATCCATTACGTTCTTATCATTGAAATTGGTAGTTTTAATACTTTTGTCTTTTGACCTCCATATTATCTTCATAGGTGTTGTATCTGCTACATTTAATGTATTTTTGCCTTTACCAGTGATTTTATTGCCTTTTAAAAAAATACTTTTCTTATTCCTATTTGTGGCCTTCAATTTTCCACTTAAATAAGTCCCTTTAGCATTTCCTGTAAAACTGATTTCTTGATGATAAACTCCTTTAATATTTGCTTCTCTGGCAAACTCTTTATCTCCCCTTCCATTCTGAGTGACAACCTTGCCAGGTAGGGTATTCCTGGCTGTAGGTTTTTTCCTTTCAGCACTTTAAATATATCATGCCACTCCCTTCTAGCCTGCAATGTTTAAGCTGAGAAGTCAGCTGATAGACTTATGGGGCTTCCTTTGTATGCCACTTGTTGCCTTTCTCTTGAAGCTTTTAGAATTCTCTCTTTATCTTTAATTTTGGACATTTTAATTACAATGTGTCTTGGTGTGGGCTTCTTTGGGTTTGTCTTGTTTGGTGCTCTCTGTGCTTCCTGTACTTGGATGTCTGTTTCCTTCCTTAGGTTAGGAAAGTTTTCTGCTATTATTTCTTCAAATAGATTCTCTGCCCCTTTGTCTTTCTCTTCTCTTTCTGGAACACCTATAATATGAATGTTAGTGCACTAGTTGTTGTCCCAGAGTTCTCTTAGACTGTTCTCATTCTTTTTAGTTCTTTTTTCTTTTACCCGTTTAGCTTGGGTGATTTCCTCTAGTCTTTCGTCCAGCTCACTGATCCATTCTTCTGTATCATCTACTCTGTTATTGACTCCCTCTACTGATTTTTTCATTTCCAGTATTGCATTCTTCATTTCTGATTGGTTCTTTTTTATATTTTCCAATTTTTTGTTGATGTTCTCACAGTGTTCATCCAATCTTCTCTCAAGATCAGTGAGCATTCTTATGACTCTTAATTTGTACTCTTTGTCAAGTAATTGTTTATCTCTGTTTCATTTAGTTATTTTTCTGGGTTTTTGTCCTGTTCCCTCACTTGAAATGTATTCCTCTCTCTCCTCATTTTGCCTCTTTCTCTGTGTTTATATCTATGTATTAGGTGGGTCAGCTATGCCTCCTGATCTTGGAAAAGTGGCTTTATGGAAGAGATGCCTTTTGAGGCCAAGCAGTGTGGTGCTTCCCTCTTGTCACCAGTTCCAAATATTCCAGGGGTGACCCCTGTGTGGGCTACATGTGTTCTTCTGCTGTGGCAGGGTTGCTCTTGCTGCAGGTGCCCAGGGAGTCTAGGCTGTCCCCCTGGCTGGCTGGTTGTAATTCTCAGCTACATGTGGCTGTTACAGACCCTTCTGTCACTTTGTCTGGTTTGGGGAGCCCCAGCACACTTGGCTGTAAGGTCTAATAGCACATTCCTATTGCAGCTTTTCTGTTAAGTGAGTAGGCCCCCAGTGTGACTGGTTGCTAGGCTCAGGGACTTACAATTGCTATAGGCCTCTGGCCTGCAAGGCTGTTGTCAGCTCTCTCAGGATTGCAGCTGAGTGGGGCCAGCCCCAGGCATGGGAGCACCGAATTGTTTCAGGCTTTTGAAGGCAGGGCCAATCCCCTATGTGGCTGTTTGTGAAGCACAAGTCTTCTCTTGCTGATAAGCCCCACAGCCCACAGGTCCACAGACACCATCAACACAGTCCTGGCCTGTGCTCACATCCCAGCCCCCTGGAGCATACATTGCCCCACTGCAGAGGCCCCCACACACTCCACCAATGCCCCACCCACTCCACCACTCCTCAGGCAAGCCCCACCCCCACAGAGGTGGAGCCACTTGCCTGCCTGCAGCAGATCCAGGAACCCAGTCTATGCAGTTCAAAAAGTTGCCCAAGTGCTTGCTGTTGGGTGGGGTCAGTCCCCAGAGTGGGCTTCCTGCTCTGGCTAATCTCAATTAAATTGGAGCTCTAGTGGGTGGGGGAGACCTCTGTGCTAACAGGCCAGGGGAAGAACTCCAATGGTGTCTGCCATCGTCTATGTCCACATGCCTGTACTAGGTCACAATAATGGCTGCTGCCAATGTTTCAGTCCCTGGAGAGGTCTCACCTCTCCCTGAGATGCACCCAGAGCCTACCAAGTGAGTCTCTTTTCACCTTTCTTTCTGGTCATTTTAGGTTGCTTTCTGACATGGGTGAATTTCTGCATGGGCCCTTTAAGAGCTGTCTCTTTTAGGCACATGTCCAATAGCTTTTCTAGGAGAATTCCCCATTGTAGTTAATAGACAGCAAAGCTAGATATTATGAGACTCATCTCACTTGTGCTGAGTCTGAAGGATGCCTGTAGTGGTAACACTCCCTTGTACAGTTACCTCACTCCCCCAGGGAAGTCCGAGTACCTTCGGGTTCCTCCTCACTGGCTGTGGAGCACTGCATCTTTTGAAGGCAGCTTTTTTCTCTCCAGAAGGAACTTCTGCCTCTTCTGCCTCAGTCAGGACTGTCCCTTGTTGTGGGGAATCTTTTTACCCAGTTTTCACATCTCTCTCAGGGGTAATTCTTCCAAAAATAGTTGTAGCTTAGTTGTGTTCATGGGAGGAGGTGAGTTCAGAGTCCACCTATGCTGCCATCTTGACACCAACCTCTGGTAATTTTTAAAATAAAGTTAAAATGCACCTATCATAAAACCCAGTCATTTCACTCCTTGATATTTACCCAAGAGAAATGGAAACATATGTCCACAAAAAGACTTGTATACAACATAGATTTATTCACAATAGTAAAATCCTGCAATCAACTCTAATGGCTATAAACATATGAATGTATAAATAATGTGTGTTATATCCATACAATGGAATACTACTCACCAATAAAAAAGAATGAACTATTGATAATGTAACAATATAGATGAATCTTAAATTATTATGCTGAGTGAAATAAGCCAGTAAAAAAAGACATACTGTATAATTCCACTCATATAAAATTCTAGAAAATGAAAACATGTCTAGTGATTTAAAGTAGATCAGCATTTATCTGAGGATGTGAATAGAATGTAAAGGAGCATAGGAATTTGGGGGGGTAATAGAAATGTTATATATCTTGATTTTGTTGTGGTCTCACAGGTATATACATATGTCAAAAGCCATCAAATTGTACACTTTAAATTGTGTAATTTATTTTACCTAAATTATACCTTAATAAACTTGATAAATAAATGATGAAAAACGTAAAAAGTATTCAAAAGAAAGTGGGAAGTATTGATGATAAGCAAAGGTGATCCAACATAAATAATAGAAGTCCCTGAAAAACAAACCAAAGCAACAGAAAAGTGAATATACTAAAACTATAATTCGAAAAACCCTTAATATAAAGAAAATTTGAAATTAAATATTGCAAGAGTACACCAATGTATCTGAAAATATGAGTTAGACTGTCAAAAATCATTATATATTCAAATAAAACTATGGAACTTTAGAGAGAAAAAAAAGTCCTTTAAGTATTTAGGCAAAATGAACAAGTGACATATAAGGAAGATAAGTTATCAGAAATTTTAGAATGATATAACATGGATAAATCTCAGAATCATCATGCTGAGTGTAGGAATTCAGACAAGTCCAAGACCAAAATGGAATTATATATTTAAGATACACAAAGAAAGAAAATATGAGCCTAGCATTTGTTTTTATACTGATAGACTTTTTTTTTTTTTGAGCAGTTTTAGGTTTACAGAAAAATTGAGAGGGAAGTACAGAGAGTTCTCATATATGCCTCACTCACACCCCTGGTTTCCACTACTGTTAACGTTTCGCATTAGTGTGAGCAATACATGATTATTAACTAAAATCCATAATTTACATTAAAGGTCATCCTATAGATTTTTGTTTTACATTCTATAGATTTTGGCAAATGTATAATGTTATATATCCATCATTTCATTGTCATACAGAATAGTTTCACTGCCCTCAAAATCCCCTGTGCTCCACATTTTCATCTCTTCCTCCCTCCCCCATGAACTCCTGGGAACCACTCATATTTTTACCGTCTCCATAGTTTCACTTTTTCCAGAATGTCATATAGTTGGAACTATATAGTGTATAGCTTTTAAAATTAGCTTCTTTCATTTAGCAATATGCATTTCAGTTTCCTCCGTGTCTTTTTGAGGCTTGGCAGCTTATTTTTTTTAATTGCTGAATAATACTCTGTTGTATGGATGTACCACAATGTGTTTATCCATCCACCTACTGAAGGATATCTTGGTTGCTTCCACATTTTGGCAATTATTAGTAAATCTGCTATAAACTTTCATGTGCAGGTTTTTGTGTGAACATAAGGTTTCAACTCATTTGGGTAAATACCAAGGAGCAGGATTGCTGTATCATATCGGCATGAGTATGTTTAGTTTTGTAAGTTTCTGCCAAATTATCTTCCAAAATGCATGTACCATTTTGCATTCCTACCAGCAATGAATAAGAGTTCCTCTTGCTTCATATCCTTGTCAGCATATGGTACTGTCAGTCTTTTGGATTTTAGCCATTCTAATAGGTATGTAGTGGTATCTCATTGTTGTTTCAATTTTCAATATCCTAATGCCACATGATGTTGAGCATCTTTTCATATGCTTATTTGCCATCTGTTTATCTTCTTTGGGTAAGGTGTGTGTTCAGATCTTTTGCCCTTTTTAAAATTGAGTTATTTGTTTTCTTATTATTGAGTATCAAATATTCTTTCTGTATTTTGGATAGAAGCCCTTTATAAGATATGTGCTTTGAAAATAATTTCCTACAGTCTTTTAAATCTCTTAATAGTATTTTTTGCAAGAAGTTTTTAATTTTAATGAAGTTCAAATTATCAACTTTTTCTTTCACGCATCATACTTTTTGTATTGTATCTAAAAGGTCATCACAAACCCAAGGTCACTTAGATTTTATTTTATGTTATCTTCTGGGAGTTTTATTGCTTTGCATTGTTCATTTAGGTCTGTGATCTATTTTGAGTTAATTTTTGTGAAAAGTGTAAGATTTGTGTCTAGATTCATTTTTTTGCATGTAGATATCCCATTGTCCAACACCATTTGTTGAAAAGACTAGCCTTTCTCTATTAAATTGACTTTGATCCTTTATCAAGATCAGTTGATTATATTTGTGTGGGCCTATTTCTGGGCTCTCTATTCTGTTTCATTGATCTGTTTGTCTATTCTGCCAATTCCATGCCGTCTTGTTTATTGTAGCTTTATAGTAAGTCAAAGTTGGGTAAAGTTCTGCATCTATTGATTTGACCATATGAGTTTTCTTCTGTAGTCTGTTGATATGATGGATTACATTAATTTTTGAATGTTGAACCAACCTTGCATATTTGAAATAAATTTCTTTTGGTGATGATGTATAATTTTTCATACATTGTCACATTCAATTTACTAATATTTTGTTGAGTATTTTTGCATGAATGGTCATGAGAGATATCTGTCTGTAGTTTCCTTCTCATAATGTCTATCTGGTTTTGGTATTAGAGTAATGCTGGCCACAGTAAATGAGTTAGGAAGTATTCTTTCTGCTTCTTTGTTTTGGAAAGTATCGTAAAGAATTGGTATCATTTCTTCCTTAAATGTTTGGTAGAATTCACCACTTAATCAATCTGGGCCTTGTGCTTTCTGTTTTGGAAGGTTATTAATTATAGATTCAATTTATTTAATATATAGATGCATATTCATGTTGCCTATTTCTCATTGTGTGAGTTTTGGTAGATTGTGTTCCTCAAGGACTCGGTCTATTTCATCTAGATCATCAAATTTGCGTGCAATAAGTTGTTCATAATACTCTTTTATTATCTTTTTAATGTGCATGGGATCAGTAGTGATGGCCCATATTTCCTTTCTGATATTAGTAATTTGAGTCTTTTCTCTCTTATTTTTTCTTGGTTAACCTTGATAGAGGTTTATCAATTGCATTGATTTTTTCCAAAGAACCAGTTTTTGGTTTCATTGATTTTCTCTATTGATTTCTTGTGTTCACTTACATTGATTTCTGTTCTAATTTTTATTATTTCTTTTCTTCTGCTTCCTTTGGGTTTAATTTGATTTTCTTTTTTTATTTTCCAAGATGGAAGCTTAGAATATTGATTTTAGATCTTTCTTCTTTTCTATTATATACATTCAATGCTATACATTACCCTCTGAGCACTGCTTTTACTGTATCTCACAAATTTTGATGTATTTTCATTGTTTGAAATATTTTTACATTTCTCTTGAAACTTCTTTGACCAACATATGATTTAGAACTGTTTTGCTTAATCTCCAAGTATTTTAGGGGTTTCTAGCTATCTTTTTGTTATTGATTTCTATCTTAATTCCATTGTAGTCTGAAGGCATACTTTGTATGATTTCTATTCTTTTAAAAATTTTTGGTGTCTTCTATGGACTAGAAAATGCTCTATCTTGGTGAATGCTCCATGTGAGCTTCAGAAGAATGTATATTCTGCTGTTGTTTGATAAAGTAGTCTACAGATATCTTTACAGAAGAATTAGATCCAGATGATTGATGGTGCTCTTCAGTTCAACTATGTCCTTACTGATTTTCTACCTGCTGGACCTGCCAGTTACTGATAGTGGGGTGTTGAAATCTCCAACTATAATAGTGTGCTCAAGTTTTTCTCAATGCAATTCCATCAGCTTTTTACTTCACGTAGTTTGATGCTCTATTGTTAGGCACATACACCTTAAGGATTGTTATGTCTTCCTGGAGAATTGATCCATTTGTCTTTATGTAATGCTCTTCTTTATCCCTGATAATTTTTTTTTGCTCTGAAATCTGCTTTGTCTGAAGTTATAGCTACCCTAATTTTCTTTTAATTACTGTTATCATGATATGTCTTTCTCCATCCCTTTACTTCTAATATATTTGTGTCTTTATAGTTAAATTGGGTTTCTTATAGACAGCATATTGTTGAGTCTCATTTTTTATTTACTCTGGCAGTTTCCATATTTTAATTTTTGCATTTAAACCATTGAAATTTAAAGTGATTATTGATATACAAGCATACCTTGGAGATATTGTGGGTTCAGTTCCAGACAACCACAATGAAGCAAATATTACAATAAAGTGAGTCACACAAATTTTTTGGCTTCGCAATGCATATAAAAGTTATGTTTACACTATGTCGTAATCTATTAAGGGTGCATTGTGTCTAAAAAAACAATGTGTATACCTTAATTAAAAAATACTTTATGGATAAAAAACGATAACCATCTTCTGAGCCTTCAGAGAGTCATAATCTTTTTGCTGGTGGAGGGTCTTATAAAAAATGCATTATCTGTGAAGTGCAATAAAGCATAATAAACAAGGTATGCCTGTAGTTGGATTAATATCTACCATATTTTTTACTGTTTTATATTCATTGCCCTTGTTTTTTTTGGCTTCCACTCTCTTTCTGCCTTCTCTAGTTTTAACTGAGTATTTTATACAATGCTATTTTTTCTCCTTTTTCACTATATCAATTATACTTTTTTACTTTTTTCAGTGATTGCCTTTGAGCTTTCAATATACATTTACAACTAGTTCTCTTTTAAATAACACTATACTACTTGTTGGGTAGTGTACCTTATAAAGGATTGTTACCAATTCTTCCCTCCTGTCCGTTACAATATTTCTGTCATTTCACTTATTCATGAGCTATAATCACCAAATACTTTGTTCTATTATAATTATTTTAAACAAACTGTTATCTGTTAGATTTGATTTATTAAGAATAAGAAAATTTAAAATTTTTATTTTGGCTTCTTTTATTCCTTTTGTAAAGCTCTTCCTTTCTTCATACAGACCTGAGTTTCTGACCTCTATCCTTTTTCTTCTATCTGAAGAACTTTCTTTTTATTGAGTTCATAATAGTTTACATCAATGTGAGATTTCAGTTGTACATTATTTCTTGATTGTCACCACATAAGTGCTCCCTTTCACCCCCGTGCCCACCCCTCACCCCCCTTCCCTGGTAACCACTGAACTGTTTTTTATTTTTTTTGGTCCGTGTATCTGTTTATAGTCCACATGTGAGTGAAATCATCTGGTGTCTGTCTTTCTTAGACTGGCTTATTTAGCTAAGCATAATTTCCTCCAGGTCCTTCCATGTTATTGCAAATGGGGTGAATTTGTCTTATTTTATGGCTGAGTAGTATTCCATTGTATATATATGCCACATCTTCTTTATCCAGTCATCAGTCAATGGGCACTTGGATTGTCTCCATGAGAAGAACTTCTTTTAAAATTTCTTGCAAGGCTGGTCTACTAGTGACAAATTCCCTCAATTTTTTGCCTGTCTGTGGAATTATTTCTCCTGTACTTTGAAGCATAATTTCATTGGATTAAGAATTCTAAACTGATGGAGTTTTTTTCTTTCAATACTTTAAATATTTCGTCTCACTCTCTTCTTGCTTTTGTGGTTTCTGAAGAGAAGCCCAATATAATTCTTATCCTTGATCTTCTACAGGTAAGGTGGATTTTTCTCTCTGGGTTCTTTAAGATTTTCTTTTTGTCTTTGACTTTATGCAGTTTGAATATGATGTGTTTAAGTGTAGTTTTTTTTGTTATTTATCCTGCTTAGTGTTCTCCGAGGTTCCTGAATCTGTGGTTTTGTGTCTGTCACTAATTTGGGGACATTCTTAGTCATTATTGTTTCAAATATTTCTTCTGTTCTTTTTTCTCTTTCTTCTTCTGATATTTTGTAATTGTCCCACAGTTCTTGGATATTGTGTTTGTCTTTTTCTTTGCATTTATGTTTTGGGAGTTTCTATTGACATTTCTTCAAGTTCACTGATTCTTTGGCCATGTACATTGTATTGATGAACCTGTCAAAGGCATTCTTCATTTCTGTCACAGTGTTTTTGATTAGTATTTCCTTTTGATTCTGATTTATGGTTTTAATCTCTTTGCTTACATTATCCATCTGTTATTACATGTTGTCCACTTTTTCTATTAGAGCCCTTAGCATATTAATTCTGGTTGTTTTAAATTCCCTACCTGATAATTCCAACATTCCTGCCATATCTGTGTCTGGTTCTGATGCTTGCTCTGTTTCTTCAAATTATGTTGTCTTTTAATATACCACATAATTTTTTGTCAAAAGCCAGAAATGATGTACTCTGTAAAAGTAACTGAAGTAACCAGGCCTTTAGTGTGAGCTTTTATGTTTATCTGGCTGGGGTTAGGCTGTGTACTGTTTGCTATAGCTGTAGCTGTCAGAGGCTAAAATTTCTCTAGTGTAGTTGGTTTTGCTCCCCCTGTTGTACAAGAGCATTTTGGTATGGTGGTAAGGTGTGTGGTGGAGGGTGGGGGTAATGAAATGTCCTATAATCCTGTGATTAATTCTCAGGCTTTTAGTGAGCCTCTGCCCCTGGTCTGTGACCTTCACAAGTGCCTGTCAGGTTTTCCCTCCTTTGGTGGGACAGAAATGCTATGGGGGTCTGGAGTTTGTTATTTCCCTTACACCACATGGAAGGCTAGAGCAGGCTGGAGTTGGGTATTTCTCTTCCCCTGGACCACTTAGGCTTTTGTAAAACCCTAGTCAGTTATGCTCTGGTAAAATTTTCTTTTGAAGATCAGCCTTGTTAAGAACAGAATGCCCCTGGATTATTTAAAAATAGCTACTGTCCCCCTCTACCGACTGGAAGCAGGAGGGGACTTTTCTCTGATCTTCACTGTAAGAATCCTGGAGGTAAACTCACAAAAGTGTGGGTGTTTCCCTAAGACTACATCCCCTAGTGATTTTCACTCTCAAGCTAGTCCACATTGAGCCTCAACCCTTCTCCAATTACAGTTTCTCTTTTTACCCCAACACTGATTCCTGTGGGTTTTGCTCTTGGTCTTCTAATCTGATAATTGTGTTTCTTTGTATCTGCCTGTCTTTCTCATTTCAGGGGCAGTGATTTACTCTGTGACCTCAGTTCTCTGCTGGATCTAAGAAGAATTGTTGATTTTTAATTCAGTTTTTTTGTTGTTGTTAGGATAAGAGTCATGACTTGCAAGCTCCTTACATACTATACTGAAAACCAGAAGTCAAGCTTAGGACTTTATATCAGGCAAAACTTAATTTCAAGCATAAAGGATACATTGAAACTGTTATGAACTTGCAAGAAATCAGGGAATGTTTTTCCCTTGAACCACTCCTGAGGAATTGACTAGAGAATGAACTTCAGAAAAATAAAATGACTAGAGAGACATTGACATAATGACTGTGGTGATCAACATACCTGTAGCACTATGACTAAAGGAGGCCAGAAAGGCAGAGAGAATTGTATGTAATGGATATATGCCACTATGTAGATAAAGTGTAATTGAAATATGGGGGTTGGTTCAAGTTGTGGGCAAAATGAAGTAAATATACTCCACAATGTCTATTCCAGTGAATGCAGTGATAAAACTTAGATAGAATGCATTGAAAAGCTTTTTGAGGCCTTAAAAAGGTAAATAGCAGTTGAATTTGGAAAGAAGAACAGAATTTGAAGTAGCATGAACCTAGTTATGAGTTTACCAGTTACCACTCAGGTATCTCCTGCCTGGATTCAGTGCTGCCTGAAACCCGGAAATGAGCAACAGAATAGATAGAGAGAACTCCAAGAGAAGCCCTCTAATTCTGGCATGTGAAGAAAAGGGAATCTTCTAATTCTTAGAGAGAGTGAGAGGAAATTCCCTGTTTATTTTTTTTCTCTGTCATGTCCCAGGACCCAAGCAATGCCCTGATGGCAGAGCAAGTGGCAGCAACAGCTGTGGCAATGGGGGCTCTATAGAAGCCTTAAACTCTGAGAGAGAGGCCAGCCCAGTGGCACAGCACTTAAGTGCGCATGTTCTGCTTTGGCTGCCCAGGATTTGCTGGTTTGCATCCCGGGTGCAGACACAGCACCACTTGGCAAGCCATGCTGTGGCAGGCATCCCACATATAAAGTAGAGGAAGATAGGTATGGATGTTAGCTCAAGGCCAGTCTTCCTCAGCAAAAAAGAGGAGGATTTGCAGTAGATGTTAGCTCAGGGCTAATCTTCCTCAAAAAAAATAAAATAAAATAAATAAAAAAACTCTGAGAGAGAGAAATCTGTGGAGCTGTGGTCCCAAGATGGTTGGTATATTAGATCTCTATTGCTATGTAACAAATTACTATAAACTTATCAGCTTAAAACAATACCCATTTATTATTTCATAGTTGGGTAGGTCAGAAGTCCAGGCAGACTAAATTTATTTCTCTGCTCAGGGTATCACAAGGTTGAAATTAAAATGTTGGCTGGGCTGGGCTCTTGTTTGGAAGTTCTGGGAAAGAATCTTCTTCTAGGGTCATACAGGTTGTTGGCAGAATTCAGTTCTTATAGCTGTAGGACTGAAGTCTCTGTTTCCTTGCTAGATGTTAGCTGGGGGTCACTCTCAGCTCCTTAGGGCCACTGGTATTCCTTTTCATGTAGACTTCTGAATCTTCAAAGCCAGCAATGGTGCATCAAGGTCTCATGCATAACATCTAATTTCCTATTCTGCTGCATTTCTCTGAATTCCTTTTCTGCCACCAATTGGAGAACAATCTATGCTTTTAAAGAATAATCTAATTACAATGGCCTCACCTGGATAACTCAGGATAATCTTACTATCTTAAGGTCAACTGTGCAATATAACAACATAATCATGAGAGTGATATCATATTTACAGACAAAGGAAATTAGGGTGAGACATGTTTGGGAGAACATGTTAGAAATTCTGCTTACCACAGTGAGGTAAGCACCCATTGTTTTTTCTCTCTGTCAACCTGTTGCTTGGTTCCATTCATGGGTACAGTCAAAGGATGTGTAGGACATGTTGGGGTAAATAAGGCCCCATTTTTTGACCATAGGACTGAAAAAAAAAAAGAGACACAAGAAACCAGAAAGTATTAGGAAGATTGCAAAGAGGAAGCAGGTCAGAAAAGTGATCCCCAAAAGTTCACCATGAATTCTTGGGTTCACCCCTGAGGTACCCATATGTGGATTTCACCTAAATACCATAGACTTTGATAGCCTATCTATGAAATAGAATAGTGTCCAGGTCCTAGACAAGCCACCATATAGCACACACGAATGACATATGTAAACAGCACAGCAAAGTCTCTGCTAACTGAACTGATATTGCCCAGAGAAGTTAGATTGTAACTTGAAGCCTGAATTTAACTATTTTGGACTATCTGCTTAAACAAAAGTGTATACATTTCACATGGAATTAAAAAAAAGAGCTAGTGTCCTATAAGTTACTATGTAAAATATCCATAATACACTACAAAATTACTCAGACTATGAAGAACTTGGAAGATCTCAACTTATATGGGAAAAGACAATCAAGTGATGCTAAAGCTGAGATTACATAGATGTTGGGATAATCTGAAAACCAATTCAAAGTAGCTATGTATACTTGAAATTTTCTAAGAGAATAGAACTTAAGTGTTGTCACCACACACACAAAAGAAAAAATGACATGATCTCAGCTAGAGAAGCTATCCCTAAGCTAGTGGGCTGGGAGGGATTCAGGTGGTTGGTGTCAGTGAATGCAAATACTTGTGGGTGAAAGCTGGTGAAATCTGCAGGGAGTCTGTGGTGGCTGTGCTTGTCATAGTTTCTTCAATGGCAAGAGCTGCTGGGTTTGTCTGCAGAGCAGGTCACTGGGAACCTCAATCACTCCCACTACACGGCTGCTATTGGTAGCCCCTACTTTTCTTCATGAATTCTAGCTATCTCTATACATCTCAGATTTGCTGGGTTCTGGGTGGGGTGAAACTGAAGCAGGCTTTTGCGTTTCCCCAAAAGGCTGGGAAAGGTGGTTGTTCACATCACTCTTCCTTTCCCTGTGAGAGGAACTCTTTCTAGCTGGGGAATTCCCTCTTGGCACTAAGCAATGCCAGCTTGGGGGATGATGCAGGCAAAATGAAGCTGACGTTTGTTTTCCTTTTTTGGAGTTATTCTCTAGTTTTTTGTTCTGCTGTCTTGCTGGTTTCTTAAGTGGACTCCAGAACACTCCCAGGGCTGTGTTTGTTCATGGAGAGCTGTCTGTTGATCTTTGTGGGGAGAATGGAACCTGGGGAATCTCCTACTCTGCCATCTTGATGATGTCACTCAAATTCTCTCAACATTTATTTATCTACAAAAGTCTTTATTTTGTCTTCATTTTTGAAAGACAATTTTGTTGGATACAAGAGTTTTGGTTGACAGTTTTATTCTTTCTGCACTTTGAATATGATGTCCCAGTGCCTTCTGGCCTTCATTGTTTCTGATGAGAAGTCAGTTGTTAATCTTATTTGAATTTCCTTGTAGGTGATGAGTCATTTGCTCTTGTTGCTTTCAATATTTTATCTTTGTCTTGGTTTTCAGCACATTTACTATGATGTATCTGTGTATAGATCCCTATCTTATTTGGAGTTTGTTGAGATTCTTGCACATGAACATTATTTTTTTCATCAAATTTGTGACATTTCATCTATGTCTTCAAATGTTTTTCTGCTCTTTTCTATTTTTTGTCTCCTTCTGGTATTTCTGTTAATGTGTGTTGGTGTGATTAAAGTTTTGCCACATTTCTCTGAGGCTCTCTTGATTTTTTAAATTCTATTTTCTCTTCGTCATTTAGATTGTATAAATTTTATTGATCTATCTTTGAGTTTGCTGACTCTTTGTTCTGCCACTTGAAATCTCTATTGATAGTCTCTATTTGATGAGACATTGTCTTTATACCTTCCTTTATTTCTTTAAGCATAGTTTCCTGTAGTTTCTTAAATTTCTTTGAACTACTGGTTACTTTGAAGTCATTGTTAAATATGACATCTGGTCCCTCTCACAGGCAGTTTTGTTATGTACTTTGTTTCCTGTTTATGGGTCACATGTTCTTGTTTATTTGGATTTCTCAATTTTTTATTTCAGCAGATTTTATCAATGAATAAATCCAGAGGAACTGGGTGGCTACAACGAGAGGTGGGGTGGTTTATCACAGAGGCAATAAGTTCATCTTCTTAGAATGAAAATCAGAAGAAAGGACCATGGAACTTATTTCTTTTTATTTATTTATTTACTTATTTTTATTGTGGTAACATTGGTTTATATTATATAAATCTTAGGTGTACATCATTATATTTCAATTTCTGTGTAGATTACATCATGTTCACCATCCAAGGACTAATTACCATCATCACCACACACATGCTGTGTCACCCCTTTCACCCTTCTTCCTTGCACCTTCCCCTCTGGTAACCACCAGATTGGTAACCAATCTTGTCTCTATGTGTTTGTTTGTTGTCGTTATCTTCTACTTATGAGTGAGATCATACAGTATTTGACATTCTCCCTCTGACTTATTTCACTTAGCATAATACACTCAAGGTCGATCCATGTTGTCACAAATGGCCAGATATCATCATTCCTTATGGCTGAGTAGTATTCCATTGTGTATATATACCACATCTTCTTTACCCATTCATCCCTTGATGGGCATCTAGGTTGCTTTCAAGTCTTGGCTATTGTGACTAATGCTGCAAGGAACATAGGGGTGCATAAGTCTCTTTGAATTGCTGATTTCAAGTTCTTTGGATAAATACCCAGTAGTAGGAAAGCTGAGTCATATCGTATTTCTATTTTATTTTGAGAAATCTCCATACTGTTTTCCATAGTGGCTGCACCAGTTTGTGCTCCCACCAGCAGTGTACGAGGGTTCCCTTTTTTCCACATCCTCTCCAACATTTGCTTCCTGTCTTGTTAATTATAGCCATTCTGATAGGAGTGAGGGGATACCTCATTGTAGTTTTTATTTGCATTTCCCTGATAGTTAATGATGTTGAACATCCTTTCATGTGCCTGTTGGCCATCTGCATGTCTTCCTTGGTGAAATGTCTGTTCAGATCTTTTGCCCATTTTTTAACTGGCTTGTTAAGTTTTTTGTTTTGAGATGTATGAGTTCTTTGCATATTTTGGGTATTAACTCCTTATCAGACATACGGTTTGCAAATGTCTTCTCCCAATTGTTAGGTTGTCTTTCACTTTGTTGATAGTTTCCTTTGCTGTGCAGAAGCTTTTCAGTTTGATGTAGTCCCATTTGTTTATTTTTTCTATTGTTTCCCTTGCCTGGTCAGACATGATACTTGAAAATATGCTGCTAAGACCAATGTTGAATAGCATACTGCTTATGTTTTCTTCTGGAAGTTTCATGGTTTCAGGTCTTACATTCAAGTCTTTAATGCATTTTGAGTTAATTTTTGTGTATGGTGTAAGATAATGGTCTACTTTCCTTCTTTTACATGTGGCTGTCCAGTTTTCCCAACACCATTTATTGAAGAGACTTTCCTTTCTCCACTGTATGTTCTTGGCATCCTTGTCAAAAATTAGCTGTCCATTGATGTGTGGGTTTATTTCTGGGCTCTTGATTCTGTTCCAGTGATCTGTGTGTCTATTTTTATGCCAGTATCATGCTGTTTTGGTTACTATGGCTTTGTAGTATATTTTGAAATCAGTGAGTGTGATACCTCCAGCTTTGTTCTTTTTTCTCAGGATTCCTTTGGCTATTCAGGGGTCTTTTGTTGTTCCACATAAATTTTAGGATTCTTTCTTCTACTTCTTTGAAAAATGTTGTTGGAGCTTTGATAGGGATTCCACTGAATCTGTAGATAGCCTTAGGAAGTATGGACATTTTAACTGTTAATTTTTCCCATCCAAGAGCATGAACTATCTTTCCATTTCTTTGTGTTTTATTCAATTTCTTTCAATGTCTTATAGGTTTCAGTGTACAGATCTTTCACCTCTTTGGTTAAGTTTATTCCTAGGTATTCTATTCTTTTTGTTGCAATTGTAAATGGGAGTGTATTCTTGATTTCTCTTTCTGCTACTTCATTGTTAGAGTATAGAAATGCAACTTATTTTTGTTGATTATTTATCAGAACAAACAATAACAACAATAAACCAATATGGATATCTCATAATTTTTTGTTGAAAACTAGATATTTTAAGTAATATGTTGAACACTTGATTCTAACCCCAGTCCTCTCCAAGACTCGTTTTCATTGGTCTTTGCTGTTGTTATTGTTTGTTTTGTGGCTAGGCTGTTTTACTGAAGTCTGTTTCCTTATAATGGGAAGCTTTTGCTATTGTCCTTCAGAGGGCAAAGCCTTGAGCATGTGCATAGTCACCTTGGGATCACAGAGGTTTTAGCAATGCTCTCTTTGACTATCTCTTTCTCTGACCACTCTTTTAAGCTGTCTGTTTCACATATTACTATATTTCACCTATTAGGCTCCACTAATTACCAGCTGACTGCTATGTTTTCAACAATGCTCTGGGGCATAAATTGCTCAGCAGTCTGGTCCAATTAAATTCATGAAGGGATGGTTTTTGAAGCCAGTCTTTGTAGTTTGTTCGACTTCCAGGAGGGCTTTTTAGCCGTATCTTTCCCTGGTTCTCTCTGGTGAACTAGCTGGCCTATGGTATAGCCTCTTTCTCTTAACTGAGAGGAACTAATGGTTTCAAGAGTCCCCTTAGACTTGAACTTGCCACACTGTTTCAAATAGTCATTTGCTTTGGGTAGAGCTTTGGAGCTCACTTTTTTAATGAACGGCCTCTGTCTCTGGGAAAAACTCTCAGAAAACCTATGGATACTGGGTGGAGTGACAGTCTCTTGACTTCTAGGTTTTTTTCTCTCCATGTGTGGAAACTTTGTCCTATGAGAACGCTGGGGAAAGGAGAAGTCAGGGTCCCAGTAGTCTAAGTCTGGCACATCTGGAGTAGAATCTCCATCCTATCAATAGGGACTGGGTGAAGGAAAGGAGCCCTTGGACTCTAGGCTGCACTAACCAGGAATTTAGTCTTTTCAACTTGAAATTGGCAAGGACAAGAAATACCAGCAGACTGCCATTCCAGGTGAGATGTGATAAGCCTTGATTGGAAACTATACACAGACCTTATATGCTTTAAAAAATTTATTTAAAATAGATCATACACCTAAATGTAAAGTGCAAAACTATAAAACTTCTTGAACATAACATAGAAGAAAATCTAAAAGACCTTGGGTTTGACAATGGCTCTTTAGATGCAACACCAAAAGCATGATCCATGAAAGAAAGAAGAGACAAATGGGACTTCATTAAAATTAAAAATTTCTGCTCTGCAAAAGATGCTGTCAAGAGAATGAGAAGAGCCACAGACTGGGAGAAAATATTTGCAAGAGCTATACCAATAAAGGACTTTTATCCAAAATATACAAGAACTCTTAAAACTCAATAAAAAAATGAACAATCTGATTTTAAAATGGGCAAAAATCTGAATAGACATCTCACCATAGAAGATATACATATGGAAAATAAGCATATGAAAAGATGCTCAATATCATATGTCATTAGGGAATTGCAAGTTAAAACAACAACGAGGTACCACTGCACATCTGTTAGTGTGGCTAAAAATTTAAATACTGACAACATCAGATGCCATCAAGAAGATGGAGCAGGAGAAACTCTCATTCATTGCTGGTGTGAATGCACAATGGTACACTTTGGAAAACAGTTTGGCAGTTTCTTAGAAAACTAAACATATTTACAGTATCATTCAGCAATTTCATTTCTAGGTATTTATCCAAATGAGTGAAAGCTTATGATCACAGAAAAACCTACACATGAATGTTTATAGCAGTTTTATTAATAATGGCCCATAATTGAAGGCAATCATTTTTTATTAGACACCCTTTATAAAGATGTCCTTTAATAGGTGAGTGGATAAATTGCGGTTCAACCATAAAATGGAACATTATTCCGGGATAAAAAGAAATGAGTTATCAAGCTATGAGAGACATGGATGAAATTTCACATTGCTAAGTGAGAGAAGCCAGTCTGTTTACTTTATGAATTAGGATACAGTTTATCTTGGCAAACATTCCATGTGCAATCGCAAGGAGTATTAATTCTACTGCTGCTGTGTATAGTATTCTACAAATATGTTAACAAGTTGAATGTAGTGTTGTTTAGATTTATTATTAACGTTCTAGCTAATCATTCTATTAATTCTTAAAAGTATTGAAATCTCCAAATATAATACCGGACTTGTCTGTTTCTCCTTGTAGTTCTAGTTATTTTTGCTTCAAGTTTTGTTATATCTTCTTGGTAAATTGCCATCTTTAACCTGAGAATATTGCTTCTTCTGAAAGCTACTTTTTGATATTAATATAGCCATTCCACCTTTCTTTTGATTAGTGTTTGCATAATATAACATCTATGTATTTTTATTTAAAGTCAGTTCCTGGTAGAAAGCATATATAGTTGGGTCTTGAAGAAGATTTGAATGACTTAAATTAGCATAATATTTTATGTGACTATTCAAGCTTTCTATTTTTTTCTTGAGTTAGTTTTAAGTTACACTTTTCGAGGAATTTGTCTATTTCCTCTTAAATTTTCAATCCTTTTGGCATAAATTAATAATATTCCCTAATCTCTAGGGTTTTTGTTCCCCCCTTCTTTCATATTACTTCAACGTATCTTTTCTTTTTATCTTGAAGAAACTGTCAAATGTTTATTAGTTTTGTAAAAGAAACAAACGTGGGATTTTATTATCTTTCTTGTGTCTTTGTTTTCTATTTCATAAACTGATGCTTTTACCTTTAACACTTCCTTCCTTCTACTGTCTTTTGACTTTTCCTGTTGTTCCTACTATACTCTTAGCTTGGAGACTTAGCTCATTAATTTTCATCCCCTCTTCTTTTCTAAGATAACTATTTAAGGATATAAACTTTCCTCAAAGCATAATTTCACCATGTTTCACAGGTTTTTTATATGTAGTATTTTCATTATTATTAAATTTTAAGTATTTTAAGATGCCTCTCATTTCTTCTTTGATCCACAAGATATTTAGAAATGTGTTTTAAATTAGGAAATATATGTAGATGTTTTATTTACCTTTTTTATTAATATATAACTTAATTGCAGTGTGGTAAGACAACATGATCCTATGATACCAATAATTTAAATTAGTAAATAATTTGTTATGGTCTAATGCAGAATCAATTCTTGTAACTGTTCCAAGTGTGCTTCAAATGAGTTATGCTTTCGGTAATTTTTTGAAGCAGAAGCATATATATTTCAATTTCTATTTCGTGAGGCTTATATGTTGTGTTGTTTAAATCTTCTGTATGCTGTTGATTTGTATATGTGATTTCTCAATAACTGAAAAGAACTGTTGAATTCTCTCACTCACTTGGTGGATTTTTCAACTTCTCCATAGACTTCTATCAATTAATGTTTTATCAGCTTTGAGGCTATTTTTAAGTGTATATGTAATATTATGTACCATTTTCATGGAAATGATATCCCAACACCTTTGCCATTATCCTATTGGTTAGAAGCAAGACACAAATCCTGCCTACATTTAAGGGGAGAAGATTACACAGTGTAAGGATCACAATGGATCTTTCTTTTAGATCTACCCCTAGAGTCATAATAAATATTTGTTATTATTAAATATCTCTGGGACAATATAAGTAGCTAAGAATATTTCAACTCCATTTATACCCATCCCAACTTATATTGTTATATATTTGAAAAAGCGGACTTCATCAAATTAAAAGGCACTGTTAATAGAATGACAAGCCACAGACTGAGAGAACCCATTTCAAAAAAATCTGACAAAGGACTTGTATCAAGAATATGTAAGGAAATCTAAACACTCAACAATAAGAAAAGGAAGAACCCAATAAAAAAGAGGGCAAAAGATTTGAATAGATTACTCAACAAAGAAGATATTCAGATGGCAAATAAGCATAAGAAAAGATGCTCAAACTCATCTACCATTAGAGAATTGCAAACTAAAACCAGAATGAAATATCACTACACGCCTAGTTGAATGGCTAACATTTAAACAAAATTATGGTAACACCAAGTGCTGATGAAGATGTGGAGCAACTGGAACTCATTTATTTGTGATGGGAATGCAAAGTGATAGAGAAACTTTGGAAAAGTTTGGCACTCATTCCCACTCCTAGGCACTGACCTTCTAGAAATGAACATTTAGGTTAACTCAAAACCAGTATCTGAAAGTTTATAGCAACTTTATTCATAATCACCAAAACTGGAAACATGTCACATGTTCATCAATTAGTGAATGGATAAAAAATTGTGCTACATCCATACAATGAAGTACAATAAAAAGGAATGAACTATTGACTGACATAACAAATGACATGGATGAATCTTAAATGCATATTACTAAGTGGAAGAAGCCAGACCAAAAGGTCTACATATTGCATGATTCCATTAATATGTTCCAGAAAAGGCAAAACCATAGGGATAAAGAACATATCAGTGGTTTCCAGGGGTTGGGAATGGGGAAAGGGGCTTACAACAAAAAGAGCAAACGAGAGGAATAATTAGTGATAAAACTGTTCTGTATGGTACTGGAGTGGCAGAATACATGACTCTATATTTGTCAAAACCCATAGAACTATACACCATAAGAGTGAATTTTACTGTATGTAAATTAGAAATAAAAATCTCTAAACCAACAAACGTATATTTCTCTCGAATGAGCAGAGATTTTTAAAAGGTCATGTTTTGATGAATGTGTGGAGAAATACGCACATGTATACACCACTGATGGGAATGTAATTTATACAACTATATTGAAGACAATTCAACAACCTTCCAGGTACCCTAATAATGCTCTCATCATTCAAACTCAGTAATTCTAATTCTAGAAATTTACTCTAAAGAAATCATTAGAGATGCACATAAAGATTAACGTACATTGATGTTCATTACTTCAATTTTATAGGCAAAACTGGTAATATCCAAAATGTCCAACAGCATGGGATCATCTAAATAAATTGTTAGATCCATATGAAATACTATGTGAGAGCTAATACTGTGTTTTCAAAGAATGCCAATGACATGGAAATATGCTTATTTATTTTCAAATGAACAAAGTTGAAGAACAACATGATATGATGCCAATTTTGTTTTTATATTGTGTTATATGCATTTTTTCTAAAAGTGAAAAAGGAAACACTCTAATTTTATGAGTTACTATTTCCTGGGTTATAAGATTATAGGTATTCTTTACTTTTTAATCTATACCTTTCACTATTTTTTTTTTTAACAATCAGCAATTACTTTTATCATCAAGGAAAAAAACCTGTTCTTTATTTTGAAAAAACAAACAAGCCCAGCCCAATCCAGCCAAGCCCATGATCTTTTCAGTTGCTATCTTCACTCAGAAGGCTACTGTTGTCCCATGGATGCTTGTTGTCCTCTTGCTCCTTCAGGTACTGGACTCATTGCAGATGAACACCTGTCAAAGTGAGAGAGATTGGGAGCATCTCTCCAAGAGCACAAAACCTCTAAGTTAAACTGGCCTAGTCAGCCACAGGCTGATACTGGTACCAATCTCCATGACCCATGTAGAGAACAGATGTCTTTGAAAACTATAATACCCATGTTACAAAGTTGAACATTTCCCCTCTTCTAAATCTCTTCTATGAAAGAATCCTTTATTATCCTTCTCCAAAGCAGCTCTTCCTTTTCTTGTAGATATTCCATCATGCTCTGAGGAATGACAAATAACAGCTAGAATCATTGACCTTTCATTGTACTGTTTCCTTATGCCATATCTGGTGTTTGGGGTTGCCTGTAGCCATTCTGCTTACTGCCTCTGGCCCAGCCAGCCTATTAAAAACAAAAAACTGAGCTGTTTGATACTACTTGTCCTACCTCCTCTGTCCTCACCCCCTTTAACACCCTGTCACTGAACCAGAGTTGTTCTAAGTTGCAAACCTTGTACTGGGATGCTTTTCAAGAAGGGTCAACAAAAATCTCCACAAATGCAGCCCTACCTGAGAAGAGTGGTTGGCAGTGACTCTTACAAGTAGCAACACAAGCAGTGCAGTGCAACAACTTATCTTCCATCCACCTTAAAAAATTATAGGTTTATGAAGCGAGTCTCACTGACTCCTCCACTGAAGTAAAGGATTTTATGACCCCCCCCCCCCCCCTCACTTTTCTCCCTCGTCCATTCCTAAGGGCAGTAAGGAGTTCACTCCCAGTTTCACTCACAAACACCAGGGATCTCAGGTTTGCTTCCTTCATTCAGGTAGGCTTCTAGGTCCAATATCCACTAAAATGTCAAGCATTTGTTATTCCATTATGAGATTTCATAGCCTTCCTCTCTTTCCTCTCTGCCCTCCACTCCTTCTCTCTCCTTATATGGAGAGAGAAAGATAGGTGTCACTTGCAACACTCACTGAGGCTTCATTCATTCATTCACAATAAGGTTCCTCCCAGATGTGGGCTGTCACAGACATGGCCTGGGGTAAGGAAAGGAAAAAACACCTGATGAAACCTATCAGGGTGGGGCAGGAAATGAAAACTGGTTAGTGAGAGTAAGGAGTGCACTAGAAGGACTCTGAAGAAAGGAGACAAAGCTCAGGATAAGGCACCAGAAGGTGTGACGAAGGGTGTCATGAGGAATCACCTTAGGAATGTATTTGAAAGGCACAAGACTTTCCACTTCCCCCATGCCCTATTCTGCCCATCCTCAAGAGAGACAAAAAGTAACCAAGACTCCTGATACTGTTACTATTAACCCATAAGATTTCTGTCCTTAAGACGAATGGATAAAGAAGATGTGGTATAGATATACAATGGACTACTACTCAGCTGCAAAACAGAACAAAATCATTCCATTTGCAATAACATGGATGGACCTTGAGGGAATTATGTTAAGTGAAATAAGCCAGATAGAGAAGGATAATCTGTGTATGACTCCACTCATATGAGGAATTTAAAATTATGGACTAAGAACAGTTTAGTGGATACCAGGGGAAAGGTGGGGTGGGGGGTGGGCACAGAGGGTGAAGCGGTGCACCTACAACACGAATGACAAACATTAATGTACAACTGAAATTTCACAAGATTGTAACCTATCATTAACTCAATAAAAAAAAAAAAGATTTCTGTCTTATATATCATAAATCCTAAGACAAGTCCTAACCTCTGATGACTAAGTCAGAAGGGGGGTTGGGTTGGGGCAGCACTCTTACTGGTTATTTCATAATCAGTTGAGACATCAGGGATAAATCCTGGGGCTAGAGTCCATAGGGTTGCTGGCCTTGGCTACAGCTTCTCCAGTGGCTGCCATTAGATCAGGTAAGAGTAGGTATCAGGCTAATTAACATGAGTATTGCCCAATTGCAGAGGTAACTACGACAAATTCAACCTTAGCATTCATGGCTCTCTGGGTCTTAAGAGATGGGAAGAAGGAGGTTCTAATAAAAGAGAGTGACTTCCAATGACATATACATGGGCCAGAAAAGTACCAGTGGAAGGAGAAAGTCATGGCTTTTGTTTGCTTCCATCAGTGATATTCATGCGGCTGAAGGAAAAAGAAAGAATATGAGCACAGGGGGTTACTTTCAAGTCAATTCACTGCCTTCCTTCCATGAAGCTGGGTTTCTTTGTTGCTGAAACCTAAACTCATCTCTGGTAGCCTGTATTCCAGCATTGGAGACCCAGCAATTTTCGACTGTTGGACACCTAACAGGGCAAGAATTATGCCATATTTTAGGGATTTTTTTTTTTTGCTGTGAACATGGAACACTTTATGGGAAGTAATAGTTCGTATACATACATACAGTACAACTTCTGAAAAAAGAAAGGAGCTGAGAGGGCTAAGCATGAGATTGAAAAGAGCAACCTGTGGTCTGGAGAGTCTCAAGAAAGTGATCCCTCTGTTGAGTCATGCTTTGTGATGCTGAGATGAAAAGAGGCTGCAGTCATCCTCTGCTTCTTTCCTTTTCTTCTCCCTCACATGAAGTCTTCTACCAGCTCCTCCTGAGGAATAAATATAAAGCAGCCCCCACAGGAGGGGTTGGGATGTCTGAGGGCCTGATCACTTAACACGGTGGCTCTAAACCTTTACTGGAATATTGACTCATTTGAAGACATAACAGAAGAAAAATGACTATATGCAATGTCAGAGGGCTCACAGAGACTCTCTTCTAAATTTTACCTTCCGAGTCCAAGGGCCATCTCTCCACATCAATTTCCAGCCCTCCTTCCCAACAGCACAGGAAGCATCTACAATATGGCCAGTAAATTGGATGTATCCTGAACCTAGAATGGCTGACCAGTCTGGTGCTCTTTCAAAGACTTGGAGATGGCCACAGGATTCCATCAGTGCTAAGGGCCAGCAGCTCCCCTAGCTGTCCTTGCCTGGCATTGCTGCTCATTCTCTCACACCTGAAATGTGACAGACCCAAAAGGGATAAATGGCAAGGTGCCAGGCTAGAGCAAACACTCAATAAAGGAGGGAATCATTTCAGCTGGGCTTTCTGCCAGCCAACACCTCAGTGCAATGTACAAACTATAGTTTTTGTATCTCCTAATAATCCCCACCACTACTCTGAGGCTCATACTATCCCACTACATCCTCTTCTCTTGCATCTGCACAGCTGCCATGACCAACCTCCAGATCATTCCTCACTGAAGCCTATCGTACCTGGCCCAGTGTTCATTACCAGCCCAGCATTTGCTGTAATCCTGGGTCACCTCAATATCCATGTAAATGACCATCTGACATCCCAGGTTCCCAGGCATCTTGACCATTCCAGTTTTGAAATCTTAACATTCCCAAATTCACTCTCTGATTACAGGTCTCATCCTGTTTTCCAACTACTCAACACCCATCTTGATCGCACTAAGGCCTCTTTTTATTCACAGACTCTGGGCTCACTTCCAACTTTCTTCCATATAATCTGGATTCTCAAATCCATTTCTGTGTAATTCCTCTCTTGTTAGCTGCCCACTCCTCAATCAAGCTAAGTTACAGGCGACCAAATGTTACTTGTGACAATGGCCCAAGATCACTTCATATTTTCCTGAGTTTCTAATCAAGTTTCAAACTAGATTCTCATTATAAGCTCTCCTGTTAATGGCCCCACTCCAGCCTTTTGGCCTGGATATTCCTGAGAGACTCTGGTTTGTCTTCATAATCCTGTCCCTGGTCAGCTTCCTCTCCATCATCTACCTCTACAATTACAAATCTTCAACACTCTTATCAAGTACTCTCTCTTAACTCCTATCCCTATCTCTATGCTCCAATGAAGAGGTAATTCCTTTCATCTAAGGCTAATCCTCCACTCACGTTCTAGAGCCACAGGTTTCGCCTTCCCACCTCTACCTGCATCATCTTCCAGGATCTCATTTCATCTATCATCTCTCTCTCCCACATCTATAATGACTCCATTCTCAGTTCTTCCTGCCCCACAGCCTGCAAGTATACTCAATTTTCTCTCATATTAAAAGGGAACTTATCTGATTCATTGTAGGGCCCTGATGGAATGGTTAACTTGTATTTTAGTTGTCACATCTTCTGATGGAAAGAAGCTTTCTCATGGAGCAATAATGATTAATCACACTAAATAAGAAAAAGGAAATATGAGCCTTTTGAGTGGTAAACAGAAAGTGGAGGCCTACCTGTCATTGTAGTAAGGGAATATAGCTGAAGTAAAGTTGAAAGGGGAAAACTGTGAATACCAGCCACAGCAGCAAACCCGAGACAGTGAGGATGAAGTTTCTGACCAATGATCACTCTGGTCCTACCCAAGGAGCAACTGGCAGCAATTGTAGCAGCAGCAGCAGCCATGCAACATCTACAAGTAGCCAAGACTAAACTGCAGGCGTAGAGACAGAGTATTTCATGGAAAACACAACATTAAATGACATATACGTGGCACTTGTGCTGCTACTCCCCCTTCTCCCACCCTCAGCAAACATCACTAATTAGTTATAACCCTCTTTCACACTAAGCTGAGACCTAGCTTCAGAATCCTTTTTATAAGACATAATCAAGGCAGGCACTATTAATCAATTGGAGATGGTGTTTGAGATGAAATATATTTGCTATCCTTGCACTACACAGAAAAGTCCTCAGCAAAAGAATTAGAAGATAGGAGTAAGCTTCAGGAGGGAGCATACTGAAGACAGCTTGTTCGTTGTAGGCAACTGGCGGGGACAAGCTGAGCTCATGGAGATCACAGAGCAGGCGCCCAATTAATGTCTGTTGATGATTCATTTTTTCATTCAACAAACATTTAATGAGGCCTACAATGTGCACTGGATTAGGTACTGTGAATACAAAGATGAATAAGGCACCATCCTTGCCCGTAAGGAATTTAGAGTCTGGTAGACGAGAGCCATAGACACGGACAATGATAATACAACCTGATAAGTGCTAGGACACTTAGCAGGTTGTATTATATCCATCCGAGTAGCATTTCTTCAGAAGAGCACAACTCCAGGTTGCTGTTGGATCCATGATGTCCTCCCAGCCACCAGGGCCTGCTGTTGTTTCTGTCATGCGGTGAGTGTCCCAAGAACTAACAATGATAGCTGTAATTTAGAGTGCTTCTAACATACACTTTACAAACATCCTCATGGAAATTCTGAAAATTAATTATCATATTAGATGAGGAAAGTGAGGTTCAATGAGGTTAAGTAACATGCCTTAGATCACACAGCTTAAGCAGTTGAGTCAGGTTTCAAATCCAGTTTTGACCAACTCAAAAGCATTTTTCTACGTTTTTAGGATAACCTTTATTCAGGTGTGACACAACTTTTCACAGCTTTCTATTTGGAAATAAGAGCAAAGGCAACAGATTAGTGACCAGGGCATGGACAAAATTCATCTGGTTTCCCAACCTATTTGGCAAAGAAAAAAAAGAAAGGCAGAGAAGTGAATTCACACTAGCATACCACTGAAAATCCTGAGATCAGTTAGTTTTTCTTTCTTTCTCAAGCTCCAACATCCTCATTGATGATGTAAAAGCACTTCTAGTTTACTATCTCCTTTTAATCCTTGTCATGGTCAATATCATTATCAGTAGCAACTACAGGTGATACAGCATTTAGCATAGTCCAGACCTGTTCTAAGCAATTTATGTAATCCCATTAAATCCTTACACGCCACGCCCCCCACTGCCCCTGCCAATCATTGCAAAAAGATACTATTCCTATTTTACATAAGAGGAAACAAAGTCCCAGAGAGGTGAAAAACCATGCTCAAGACCACACTGGCAAATGGGAGAGCAGATCTGAGCTCAGGGTATCTAGTCCCAAGGCCCAAACTCTCCCAATCTTTCTCCCTACTGCCCTCCAGGATGGCTAGTTACATAAGGTTCACAGAAAATACATAAGGTCAACTTAGAAATAATCTCCCATTAATCAGTCTAGTCAAAGAAAGCCATTTTCTGAATTCCCAGGGTCACTACTCTGAATCTTAAGTGAAGAATTTCCCAAAGAACATTGTGTTTATGTTGCTTTGAGAAAAGAGAAAATAAACAATGGATATGTTTAGATTTTTAATTATTGAATATATTTTTTACTTGGAGCCGTAATCATAGACATTTTTAAACCCCTAAGTAAAATAAAGCAGTTGAGACAATAACAACTAAGGCCATTTCTTCCCTGAGTGGGTTTCAGGTATAAAAGCCTCCACACTTGGAAAAAATACGTTGGGAGACATGACAGTGAGAGCAGGCCTGCTACTGATGAAGACCAGGAATTTAGTAGTACTATAAGAGGTCTGCAGCTATTCAGACGTCTTCCTGAGAATCAACATTTCTTAAACAGCTGCCACCCAAAAATAAACTTGCAAAATCTGTGCAGCCAAGCCCTGGCCAAGAAGGAACCAACAGCAACACCCATTTAAAGAACAAAAGAGGATCTTTCATCAAGGCCAGGGTGGGGTACGGGGAGGTACATTTGCCGAAGTCTGAAAGCCTTGATTTTTCCCTCTCCACTACCTTAATTTTCACGTTCTATTATTTCTGTTTTTATAACCTCTTATTTAAGAGGTTATCTCCTCTACTCCCACTCCTTCTGGCCTTTGATCATTGATCATCTTAACTACTACGGTATCCTTCTAACTGATCTCCCTGTCTAGATTTGAGAATCTTCCAGAACAGATTCCACACTACTGCGAGAGACCATCAAAAGCATCCCCTTCTTAAAACACTCAAAATGAGATCCAAACTTCACGGCATAGTATATAAGGATCTATTCCCAGTCTACATTTCCAAGCTAATTTCATGAACTACTTGTAGCTCCAATTCAACATTCTGTCTCCAATGTCCATGCTTTTGCTTAGAAAGTCTTTCCCTTTGTTTTCTGCCTAGTCAAACTTTAAAATCAACATAAGTAATTTCCTCCAACCTCTGGCATCTCCAGACTCAATCAAATGATTTTACTTCTGAACCCCATAGTGCCTGGTACATACCTCCATTGTAGCGCATACCATACTGTTGTAATTATCTGTGTACATGTCGAACTCTCTCACTAGACTGAGAACTCCTTGAGGGCAGGAACTGTGTCTAATTCGTCTCCATATTCCCATCACCCAGCACAGTGCCTGGCAGCTCAAAAGGCAGCACAGAGAAGAAGCTGAAGGTGCAGGAGAGAGAACAATAAAGCAATATTTTTGAGTTGGGGAACAACAAAGATATGCTGAATGAGTTGAAGCTGTAGAAAAACATATTTCAGCTCAATATTGCAGAGGTCTTGAAAGAAGAAACAAGCTGACGCTGGAAGGAGTTTCCCATCACTAAATGCAGCTACTCAGAGGCTAAAAGACCATTTGTTGGATATATTATAAAAGGACTTGAATTAGGGTCAACTTAAAATAAGCTGTTTTGGATATGAGACTGTTTTTTACTTTTCTGGTGAGGAAGACTGTCGCTTAGCTAACATCTGTGCCAATCTTCCTCTATTTTGTACGTGGGAGGCCACCTCAGCATGGCTTGATAAGCAGTGATAGGTCCACCCTGGGATCTGAACCTGAGAACCCTGGGTCAAGGAAACAGAGCGTGAACTTAACCACTACACCACTGGGCCAGCCCCAATATGAGACTTTTAAGGTCTTTCCATCTTTGAGGTTCTAAATCTACAACCTATGCTATAATGTGCTATAATCAAGATAGCCATCACTCTGAGCCTGTCACACTCATGAGCAAATGGTGGCTCCCAGAGTTGTGGGCAAGAGCTGAGGTCCCATTGCCATCCATACTAGACTGATAACAAACTTATAATATAACCCATTCTCCAGAGGCCTGCTTCCCAGGCCTGAGCCTGGAGCAGGAAATACTTTAAATGCTTTCAAAGACTCCAAGGACCTCCTTACCCACTATCTTCCACAGCCTGCTACCTGAAGCCTTAAATTTTACCTATAAAATAGACACACAGAATCTGTTCTTTCAATTTCACCAGATTTTCATAAGGATAAGAAATAAAACCATGTTTCTGAAAGGCTTCTAAATGATACAGTGCTACACAAATTTAAGGAATTACTATTGCAAATTAAAGTACATGGGAGGAGAGAGATAAACTAAGTATGCTCTGCCATTAATTAGATGAGTTACTTTAGCAAACTTATTCTACCTCTCTAGGATGTCTCAGAGGGTTGTGGTGACGATTAAATGGGAACATGTGAAATACGCACACAACAAAAAGCAGTTTTATTTGACCTGATTGAGACAGAATCTCAAGAATAAATGTGACCTTTAGGGGCCGGCTCCGTGGCCGGGTGGTTAAGTTCGCGCGCTCCTCTGTGGCAGCCCAGGGTTCGGATCCTGGGCGTGGACATGGCACCGCTCGTCAGGCCACGTTGAGGCGGCGTCCCCCATCCCACAACTAGAAGGACCTGCAACTAAGATATACAACTGTGTACAGGGGGGGTTGGGGAGATAAAGCAGAAAAAAAAAAAAAAAAAAAAAGATTGGCAACAGTTGTTAGCCCAGGTGCCAATCTTTAAAAAAAAAAAATGTGACCTTCAAGTACATGTAATCCAACCTCTCGTTCCATGCAGGGAGATCCTCAAATTCCATGCCAAAGTGGTCATACAAGCCACCAGGTATCACTTCTGAGTATTTTCATCTTCGGATAGTTCTTAAATCTGCTTCTTTATTAACTAGAACTGCCTTCAAAAGCAGCAAAAAACAACTATCTCCGACTTCATAAGAGATCTGAAAACAGAACATCAAACCTTCCATTTTGGAGGAGTTGTCTCCCACAATCTAAACAGCTCTAATTCCTATGATGCTTCTCATAGGATCTAAGTTCAAATCCCTCTCTGTATCCTGAACGTTCTCTTCTAGCTCTATCTCAGAGAGTTGCTCTTAAAATTGAAAAATCACCAAGTGGAACAGGATTCTTACCTCTCTGATTCTAAGCTTTTGTAGTAAGAACAAAAAGCTAGCTCTGTATTAGAGGGGTTGAAGGTCTTCAATGGGTACATATCCTGTGAACAACGAGCAGTGAGTCCCCAGAAGCTTGCAGGATGGAGGAAGCACTTCTAAATGGGAAAGGGGAGGATCAAAGGGATGCTGACAGCACTAAAAATAAATGGCTTACTACGTAATTTCTCTAATATTAGCAATCACCTCTGTACTCACACTAAACAGGGATATGGAACATTATAAATAATGCAGGCTCCTAGGGCCATCTGGAAGAAATGGTAATATCATATCCAAAAACTGGATTCTATATAACCTTCTATACTGAAGTCTAGTCCATGCAGATGACATCTTCTGTACTTTCCCCACCAGAATCTCAGTTCCTAAAACATTTGCCTATTTCTTTCAGAAACTATGAAAAAAATATTGAAGAAAATAAGTAGGATACAAACACACACACACATACACAAATACTGAAGACCTGAATAAAAGGAGAAACATACCACATTCATATGTATGAGAAGATTATAAAGATGACAGCTCTCCAAAAATTAATCTATACATTCAATGCCATTCCAATTGCAATTCCAATGGTATTTGTGGTGAGAACTTGACAAGTAGTTTCTAAAGGTCTCCTGGAAGAATAAGTACATGAAAATAAAGAAGTTTAAAAGAAAAAAAAAAAGAATGACAGATTTATCTGACCAAAGTTGTTATTAAAAACTAGGCATGTAGGAAAGGACAGCACCCACACTGTCTAATTACAATGCAAAATCACATATATATATATATATATATATATATATATATATATATATATATGTAGTTCAAACCAAAAACCTCAATATGAAGCATCACAATAAATAACTACTGGTTCAAAAAAACAAATGTAAATTATAATCAACCATATTTAGCAAACAACAAGACAACAACACTACTTATGAGATTCAGCCAATACAATATATAGCCTTAAGTTCTCTTATAAGACAATGATAAAGAATAACTCTCAATAAACATAACAAACATAATGAGTGTCAAACAGAGAAGAGAAGGAGACAGAAAGAATATGTGAATAAATAATGGCCCAAAACTTGCCAAATTCGATGAAAAAATATTAATCTATACATGCAAGAAGATCAATGTATGCCAAAAAGGATAAAATCAAAGACATTCAAATCTAGACTCATGATAATCAAACTGTCAAATTGACATCAGAATCTTGAATGCAGCAAGAGAAAAACAACTCATCATGTACAATGGATCATCAATAAGTCAAAGCTGACTTCTCATCATAAACCATAAAGACCAGAAAACAGTGAGATGGTATATTCAAACTACTAAAGGAAAAAGAACATCAACTGAGAATTCTGTATCCAGCAAAACTATCCTTGATAAATGGAGAAACGACATTCTCAGATAAACAAAAATTAAAAGAACTCAGTGCTAGCAGACACGCAAAAGATACAAAATGGAGCCCTTTTGGCGGAAATAAAAAGACACTAGACGATAACTTGTATACATGAAAAATAAAGAGCACCAGTAAAAGTAACTGCATAAATAAATATAAAGGACAGAAAAAATCTGTTTTTATTTGTAACACTTTTCTTCTCATTTCTTACTTTAAAACAGTAGCATAAAAGAATAACTAGAGAATTGTGTTGATGTGCTTACACTGTACACAGATGTAATTTATACAAGAAAAACAGTGGGAAGGAAACAAAGATATACTGGAGCAAATTTTGTACACAATTGATATTAAGTTCATATTAATTTGAAATCAATTATTTTAAGGTAAGGCTTTAATTGAAATACCAGAACCACCATGAAAAGAATAACTCAAAACAATATAGTAAAAGAAACAAGGAAATTAAAATGGTACTAGAAAATGTTTAACACAAAAAAAGGTAGTAATAGAGGAAGAAAGGAATAAAAAGACATAAGACACATGGAAAACAAATGGCAAAACAACAGACATCAGTCCTACCTTACCAGTAATTACATTAAACATAAATAACAAATAATCCATCAAAAGGCAGAGTTTGGCAAAACAGATTTAAAAAATACAATCTACCTATATGCTATCTACAAGACATATATTCTAGATTCAAAGACACAAAAAGTTTGTAAGTAAAGGATGGAAAAAGACATACCAAGCAAACAGTAAACAAAAGGCAACTGGGGTAGCTATACAAATAAGAAATAGAATTAAGAAAAGATTGTTACTAGAGATAAATAAGGATATTTTATTATAATCAAAGGATCAATCCATCAAGAAAATATTAAGAGCTGTAAATATATATGCACCCAACAAGTCCACCAAAAATAAGAAAAAATGGCAGAAAGAGAAAAAAATAGATAATTCAGCAATAACACAGTGATGCACCACTTAGCGATGGGGCTATGTTCTGAGAAATGCGTTGTTAGGTGATTTCATCGATGTACAAACATCAGAGTGTACTTACACAAAACCAGATGACATAGTCTCCTACAAACCTAAGCTATACAGAACTAATCTATTGGGACCACCATTGTATATGTGGTCCACCATAGACCAAAACCTCATTATGTGGTGCATGACTATAGTTGGAGACATTATGCTACACTTTCAATAACAGAACAACTAGGCACAAGATCAATAAGGAAATAGAAGATGAACAACTCTATAAAACCACTTGACCTATTAAACATCTATAGCAACTGCAGAAAAACAACTATAGAATACATATTCTCAAATGCACATGGAACATTTTCCAGGATAGATCATATGCTAAGACACAAAACAAGTTTCAATAAAGAATTGAAATCATAAAGTATGTTCTCCTATAATGAAATGAAATTAGAAATCAGTAATGATGAAATCTGGGAAATTCGCAAATATGTGGAAATTAAACAACAAACTCCTAAATAACCAACAGGTCAAAAAAGAAATCACAAAGAGAATTAGAAAATACTTTGAATGAAAATGTAAACAGAACATATAAAATTTAGGGGATGCAACAAAAATGGTGCTTAGAAGGAGAATTGTAGCTGCAACTGTCTACATTAAAAATGAAGATCTCAAATCAATAAGCAAAATATCTACCCTAAGAAATTTGAAAAAGAGCAAACTAAACCCAAATGAATCAGGAAGAAGGAAATAATACAAGCTAGAATGGAAATGAGTGAAAGAAAGAATAGAAAAAAATAGAGAAAATCAAGGAAACGAAACTAGTTGTTTTGAAACAATCAAAAAAGAATAGACAAACCTGTAGCTAGACTGACCCAAGAAAAAAAGAGAAAACTCAAAGAAATATGACCAGGAATAAGAGAGGGGACACTATTATTAACCCTACAGGAACAAAAGGAATTACAAGGGAATACTATCAAAAAATGTATGCCACTTAGATATCTTGGATGAAATGGATACTTTACTAGAAAGACACAAACAATCAAATCTGACTCAAGAAGAAAAATCTGAATAGACATATAAAAACAAATTTAATAATTAATCTACAAAATTCCCACCAAGAAAAAGCCCATGAACAGATGATTTCAATGGTGATTCTGTGAAATGTTTAAAGAAGAATTAACACCAGTCCTTCACATAATGTTCCAAAAAATATTAGAGGAGGAAATGCTTTCCAACTCATTCTATGAGGACAGTATTAGCCTGATACCAAAACCAAAGATTGAAACAAGAAAACAACAGAGCAAGCTACATTATGAATATAGATGCAAAAATCTCCAATAAAACAATATAAACCAAATCCAGAAACATACAACATAACCAAATGGGATTTATCTCAGCAAAGTTGGTTTAATATCTGAAAATCAATGAATTTAATACACCATATTTACAGAATAAAGATTAAACCTCATGATCATATCAACAAATGTAGAAAAATCATTTGACTAATTTCATGCCAACCATTCATGATAGAAAAACAAAAAGCCCTCAACAAATTAGGAACAGAGGGGAACTTTCCACACTTGAAATACAGCACCTATAAAAATTGTACAGCCAACATTGTAATTAACGGTCAAAAACTAAATGTATTTTCCTGAAGACCAGAAACAAGACAAAGAAAACTGCTCTTGCCAATACTGTAAAGGAGATTTTAGCCAGGCTACTTAGGCAGGAAAAAGAAATAAAAATCAATGAGTTTGGAAAGAAAGATATACAATGATCTGTAATAATAGGGGATATAATCTTATACATAAAAATCCTAAGTACTCCACCAAAAAAACACCCAAATATTAAAACTATTAGAACAAAAAGAAGCAATCTAATGAGTTGTGAAAGGTTGGAAGATACAAGATCAACAGAAAAATAATTTTATTCCTATACACTAGCAATGAATCAAAAATGAAATTGAGAACAATTCTATTTTCAATATCATGAGAAACAGTAAAATACTTGAAATAAATTTTTTAGAAGAAGTACAAGACTTTTTACACTGAAAATTACAAAACAATGTTGAAGGAAATTAAAGAAGACTGAATGGGAAGACAGTCCATGTTAATGGACTGGGAAAATTAATAGTTAAGTGTCAATACTCCACAAAATGATCTACAGATTAAATGTGATCCCTACCAAAATTCCCGATCTTTTTCATGGCAATTAACAAAATGATCCTAAAATTCATATGGAAATTTAAGGGTCTCAGAATAGCCAAAACAATGATGAAAAATAACCAAGTTGGAGGATTCTAGATTTCAAAATTTACTACAATACACACACACTTATTACTACACAACTTACACACAAAATTTACTACAATACTACCACACAGTCCAAACATAAGGTATAGAGATAAATGAAATAGAATTTAAAGTCTAAAAATAAAACTCCTGCATTTACAATCAATGAATATTCAATACGAGTGTCAAGATAATTCAATAGGAAGTAATCTTTTCAACAAATGGTGTTGGGACAACTGAAAATCTACCTGAAAAGGATAAAGTTGATCCTTTTATCTCACACCACATACAAAAAGAAATGCCAAACGGATCAGACCTCAATGTAAAAGCAACAACTTAGGTTAGATAATGGTTTCTTTATTACACCAAAATCAAAAGTGACAAAAGGAAAAAAACAGATAAACTGGATTTCAGCAATATTAAAAATGTCTGTGCTGTAAACAATGCCATCAAAAAAGTGAAAAAGCACACAGAATGGAAGAAAGTATTTGCAAATCACATATCCAATAAAGGTCTATTATCCAGTTATATAAAAAACTCTCACAACAAAATGACAAAAAGACATATAAGCCCAATTCTAATGAACAAAGGATTTGAATAGATATTTCTCCAAAGAAATACAAATGGCCAGTAAGCATATGAAAAGTTGCTTGACAGAAATACTAGTCAAAACCACAATGAGATACTTCACATCTACTAAAATGGCTAATATAAAAGACAAAAAATAACAAGTGAGAATGGGGTTAAATTGAAATCTTCATACGTTGTTGGTGAGGACATAAAATGGTGCAGCCACTTTCGTAAAGTTTGTCAATTACTCAAAACATTAAAGAGTTGTCATATTACAAAGCATTTCCAATGAGAAGCGTACACCCAAGGAAATGAAAATATGTCCACATGAAAACTTGTACACGAATGTTTATAGCACCACTCTTCATAATGGACAAAAGGTGGAAACCTAAATATCCTTCAACTGATGAATGGATAAACAAAATGAGATTAATCCATAAAGTAGAATATTATTCAGCCATAAAAGGAATGAAGTACTATATATTATAGTATGGATATACCACCCAAACATGCTAAGGGAAAGAAGCCAGACACAAAGGTCACATATTGTACTATCCCATTCATAAGAATGTCCAGAATAGACAAATTCACACTGACCGTTAGATTAGTGGTTTCCACGGTTGGCGTAAGGGGGAAATGAGGATTGATTGCTAGTGTGTGTGGGACTTCTTTCTGGGGTGATGAAAATGTTTTACAGTAAGACAGTAATTACAGTTGTACAACTCTATGAATTATACTAAAAACCACTGAACTTTAAAAGTGAACTTGATAGTATATGAATTAAATCACAATTGTTAAATAACAGTTGTTATTTTTTAAAAGAGAACTAACTTACCTTATTTAGAGTCACACTGATTAGCAGGGTTGCTAAGATAGGTGTTCTTGCTATAAAACATTTAATCTTATTATAGAATTGAGATAACACTTGTTAGCTATAAATCCATTGATAGGTTGCCCCCACATAATGGTTACCAGCATCTTGGCCATGAGTGAAGGTAAAATATTTGTACCAGCAAACTACCCATTAAGTGTAGGTGTAACACATAAACATGTAAACAAAGGTAAGAGATAAAGGAATACCACAAGGAGATTAGCCCTACCACTGGCGTATGTTCATCTACTAGGAGATGGAAGTTTTCCAGTGACATCATTAAGTCCAAAGATGATCCTATAATACAGTTGGGCTAAATAAGGATCTAGCAGAGAAGCAGAAGAGGTAAGACTCTGCAATGAACAGCCATGAAAGAGCCTCAAAAACAGAAAGTAGGTACATTTGACCACAGGTAGTGAAAAATCTTAGAACCACATCTACACTACAGAGGGACTGCCTAGCCAACAACTAGACAAAATATAATTTTATTAACAGATAGGAAAATATGACAACTCATTACCAATACAAGGCAGTGAAAAGCCAAAATTTTCGTAATGGTAGAAAAAGTCTAAGATCTACAAAATACATTTGAATCACCTTGGTAACTATGGTGTAGACTAATACTATTCAACAACAGCAAGAGAGAAGCAATGACAACTCACCATGATAAAATTATGGGATACACTTTTTTTTTGGTGAGGAAGATTGGCTCTGAGCTAACACCTGTGCCAATCTTCCTCTATTTTGCACGTGGGACACCACCAGGGCATCGCCTGATGAATGGTGTGTAGGTCTGTGCCCGGGATCAAAACCCACGAACCCCAGGCCACCAAAGTGGAGCACACAAACTCAACCACTACACCACTGGGCCGGCCAACCCCTGAGATACACTTTTTGATCAAGTGATTAAGTCAACATGGGCAGTATAACAAATCATGGACCTATGGTTTCATAATATGGCAAGCAACAGTACCTTCAGAACCACTCAACCCATGGTTGGCAGATCCTAATACCTAATGTTCTGCTAATAGATGAAATTCCACGGAGTCAACTAGAGGGGCGATAGAAGGTTTAAATGGTTAATACCATTAGAATATAATCAATCTAAACAGCAACATTGAACTAAAAGTAAACAATGAACAGTTACGCACGTAAAGCAATATAATGTGCTGAGCAACCCAGGTGACAACACTCAAGTGGACCACCTAAAAAAGTTTTGCCATGAAAAGAAAAAATTAAAACCAAAAGTGAGATGCAGCTCAAAGTACTGTTAAGCAAGCAATATGGTTGCTTGAGAAGATCAGCAAAATTAAAACACCACTTGTCACCGCATTGTAAGTATGGACAGTAGATAATTTAAGAAAATTAGAAAATAGGGCACAACTATAGCAATAGTATATTAACACATTCTACGCTTTATAGTACCCAGGTCAGCTTATCTTAGGGCACGCGCTTACTGGAGCAATACTACATTTAACAAAAATCAGCTGAAGTTATTGCAACAAAAGTATATAAAATAACAATACTTAGAAATTTTGGAATGGTACGTTAAGCCTTTAACAATATACTCCCTCAGACATTTTTCATATATGAAGTAACACACTCCTGTGAGATTGACTGTTTTTAGGAGAAACACGATCTTTGGTACTTGATGTAAATAAGTCACCTGTACAGTTTTAATTTGGTAGTGAAATTTTTAAATTGCTAGTGATAAACCAGAATGATGAAGCTAATAGGCAGGGATATCAAATTGTACATTGGCACTACACTACACGAAAACATCAGTTTATGAGCCAGAACCCGTAACAGGACAATATCAAAACATTAAACAAGCACCCTTGAAATTTTTCAAATGTATTTTTGGCTCACTAGCAGTCATCAGGTTACTGCAATAATATTCTATCAGAACCAAATTTGTGATGCAAGCAATGCAACATCATTCCAAAGGGGCAATGCGTTGTGGACTAATGCGGTACTACAGAATATCAGGAAGATTATTCTTTGTGTCCACAAGGCGGCAACAAACCTTAAAATACTTCCTCACAATGAAAGACAAAAAAAATCTCCAGAAATTTGGGGTCAGAAGCCTAAAATTACAGGACAGTAGCCACTATAATATACGTAATAACTAAACTGACCTCCTTTAAAAATGCCAGTCACCTCAGTGAATGTGGAGATAAAATTAACGTTAGAAGCAAATAATCAGCTTTTATCAAAACAAACATTTTTGGTTCTTTAGTAAGATCAGATTGTAACCTTGCTGTTTCCTCTGACCAAATTTCTGGTAAGAGTGGTAACAGAGAGAAAAGGCATCATATTTAGAGTAAACTGAGTAATGCAAGGTGTCCACTGTTTGCTTTTTGTCCACTGAACTGCAATCTGGAGGAACTTTTCTTGGAGTTTTTAAGAGTGAAAACCCCACTCTTAACGCTACTGAGGACCTACAGTAACTGGCAAGACTAGTTTACATATCACATAAGCAAAGTGAGGTATAAACAAGGAAAGCATACTACCAACCACCTATACCTAAACCTACAACAGCTGAGAATCACAATGCCTTGAAGAACCTTATATTATTGTTGTCTTCCTACCACTGGAGCATCAAATTGGGAGTAATAATCCCTAAAGGGAAATATGCAACCCACACCACTAACTGAAAATTAAGTACTAGTGAATTTCCACAATCACTGCTTATTGTCCACAGGAATGCACAAAACTTAGAGGTACACTGTGAATGGATAAGACACTACACATACCAGTAAATAGCCTTATTAATACCTTTAACAACTGAAAAACACAAACTATTGGGCTTGAAAATCCTACCAGAGTACCATTAAAATTATTTAAATGTCTAGTAACAAAAGACGATCAAAAGTCCTACAATATATTAGTGACTCAGAATGGAGGGATCAGACGGTAATGCTACTGGAAAATTGGGGAGCAATTTCTATGTACTTATTTTGAAAGGGTGCTGCCATGTGGACAAATGAGGTACTACATAAAAGCTATTGTGATGGTTATCTTGTGTTCACAACTCAGTGTCAAATTCCTACCAATCTCAGTATTTCTGTTTATGTACCAGAAGAGTTAAAATGCACTGCAGGAGCCGGCCCAGTAGTGCAGTGGTTAAGTCCGTGCACTCTGCTTCAGGGGCCAGGGGTTCACAGGTTCGGATCCTGGGTGCAGACCTACACACTGCTCATCAAGCCATGCTGTGGCGGCATCCCACATACAAAATAGAGGAAGACTGGCACAGATGTTAGCTTAGGGACAATCTTCCTCAAGAAAAAAAAATAAATAAACAGGAAGATTGGCAACAGTTAGCTCAGAGCCAATCTTCCTCACCAAGAAAAAAGAAAATTGCACTACAGATGGCACTAATTTCCTAATTCATGTGAACTGCAAATCAATAAATTCCCAAAGGGCGATGATGCATGTACCGATTTGGTAACATACGATTTTGGATCAGCTCCAATTTGTCTGCAGTTCAGTAACAAATCTGAGAAGGCTCAATACATTCCAACCTATGAAAACTCCAGACTATTATACATATAGCTAATAAGCAGTGGCACTAAAGATGAAACAATGGTCATAAGACAATATTGGAGCCAGGAGAATCAGGCATACATTTATGACTAAACTTACCTATATACTTTGGCCCGTCAAAGGTCCTTCAAAACCAAACTTAGATTGCAAACTCTGCACTTGGTGAACAGCGATGCCATGTGGACAAACTTAGAACAAAATTACCAAATAATTACCTGAAACAGCGCCAAATCTAAAATTTAGAAATATGCCAGGATAAACACTACCAATACAGGGGAGGGAAGTGTTGTAAAACTACTTGCAAATGGCAGTGGTGATAAATACGTTCATGAAACATTCAGGATAAAAGCATATATATCCCTAAATTTAATGTAAAATTGTTACTCCATCAAATGCCTTTACTACTAAATTGCTGGTTTCCAATGCTTCAAGTAGTGCATTATTAGGACTTTTCTACTAATTCATCTAATAAAGGATGACGCCATGGGAACAAATGAAATACTACACAAGATCCGTGGTAATGGATCTTTTTCTCCAACACAGCACCAAAGTTGGTTAAGACACGTGAAAGATATGATGGGCAGTGGGATCCTACTGAACGTTGCCAAAAGTGCACATGCAAATGACTCCCCCAAAAAACTCCAGTCCCTAAGGATTTGCAAATAAATTACACCGAATTTTATTTTTAAAACCTTAAAAAAAGAATCAAGAATCAAGGGATCATAATGAAAATGCAATTGGAAAATATCAAGAAGTTGGCATGTAACGTCACCTCTAAAGGGGCAACGCAGAGTAGACAATTGGAAAATTCCATAAATCCGTAGTTATTTGTAAGCCACTAGGCAGCATCAATAAAAGGTAGGTGACCAAAATTCTAAGCATGACATTACTAACAAGACAATGTGAAGACATAAATACGGACTAGTACAGCTATCGAGGTTTGCAGTATGTGTTCTATTGCCAGATCAAATTTCCCACAGAAAATTGGTATTTGATAGCAAATGGCTACTTTACCACACTACAGATTTGTCAGTGGCTCAGGATTTCAAAAATGGGTGCCAAATCTGTAATTTTATTGGGTAGCTGATTGTACTGCCTATTTGTACAGAATGGAAATAACTAGGAAATAGCTGGATTTCTACGTGAAATTAAACATTGCATCTAAAAACATAGTGCAACTAGTGTTATCACTGCGTATGTGTATATGTGAGCATGAATAGATAGTTCCTTCAAAGGCCCTTAAGATGTATTTTTTTTGTTGTTAGTAAAACTTTAATAGGTCCAAACTTTGGAACAGAGAGCTCTGCACCAGAGATTTCCAAAAGACAAAGCCATGCAATTACATACGAAAGATTTCCTTGCTTCTCATTTGTCCATAGAGAAACCAAAACTGGAAATTCATTACAACCATACGCATGGAAAAATCATCCATTTGCTGAGTTTAGCTGCCATTTGAGTGTCAAATCTTATCTGAAGAACGAACTAAGCTAGAAAAACAGAGTAGAGCCATGTCTAAGATGTTTATCCTCCCCATTTCAGGACAGCAGGTCTCCAGCAGTGCCTGTCAGCAACACAACAACAAAGCAGTGTCTACAGGAGCATACTTAAGAGGGGCAGATGGACAATCAGAAGGCATCAACACACTTTAAAGAAACCAAATACTCCAAAGGCATTTATTGAAAAACTGCTAAGAAGGCTTAGCTGCACTAATGTATGGTATTGTCTGTAACATTAACTCTATGAAAATTTAAGCAATATGTCCTAGGCAGCAGAATGCTTGAAAGGAATAGTAACAGCTACTAATAGTAATAGACATGAACCAGGAAAATACAACCCAGCCCATCAAGGGATAGTTGAGAACCACAGCATTTAGAAGAACCCGAGCTGGGTAAGACAAACAAGTGCTAGCGCTATACTAACACAGGTTCTTGTCCACTTGCAGGGAAACTATCCTTAAAACCAACGGGTGGAGATTATATTGTAAATATATGGTTCCCAAAGAGCAGGGGCACCACACGTGACAAAACTATATCAGAACATTTTCAAATAGCAAATACATTGACGACAGGCACTAATACTAATTAGGCATTAAAGAATTTCACTACCTAAAAGATTGTGGCGTATTTGTTGATAGTGATGGCAAGCTCCCATCTGAATTTTGCCTCCTAGTTCACTTTAGGGTACACTTTATCAATGTTGTCATTAGGCAATCGACTTCTTAGTATTGGGCTGCTTGATGGAAGGTACTCCACAATGTGCTGAGAGGTCCTCGAAAGGGCCTTTGTATGGATGGTGTCTAGGACAGACCATAGGGAGACATATGTGTCTCTAGTTCACGAGCTCTAGTGCAAGGTGGGGGGAGGGGGGGAGCAAGGAAAGTGAACTAACCTTAACTTCCAAGGATGAGAAATCTTCTGTGCCAAGAAATCTTCTGTACTGTAGCATGAGGCTCCTTCGAATCACTGTAACAGCCACGCAGGAAGTGTATTCATGAAATTCATGAATCCCACCCATACTCCAAGGACATGGTAAAAAGTATTTATTCCTCCCCTCTTGTGGAAAGTTTGCCAGTTTGTAGTTCCCCACATAAAACCAGATGCTTTTCACTTAAAAATGTCATTTTTTTGTGCTGGAGTCTGAAACTGACAATTCAGAAGATGGTTTTATTCCCACCTCTGCCAGTATGTCACTTTTACAGCTTAAAATAAACCAAATCTTTCCTTTCTTGGCCACTTTTAACATGTGATTGATGGTGAGATGTGAACCAGAAAGGGCAAAGGAAGTCTTCAGGGCCCTTTTAAAAACTAAGCACCTCATCCAAAGGACAGATAACTCAATATAGGGTACTGAATACAAGGTACAGTGGCCTTTCTGGCTGGCAGTGATCAAAGATTACCTTTATCAATGTTTGTGGGTATCACACAGCTCTTTGGGCTAAGTGTACCACAAACAAAAGGCATCAGGCTCATTCCTCCTCCCGATGAAAGCAAGGGGTAGTCTTTCTTTTCTTCATGGCAAACCTGTCCTGGGTTACCCTTGAGGTCAATGTCTACAATCATCCTTCTGGCTACAAACCATCTCACTACACCCTTTACCAGAAGCTCTAGTCCTAACATAAGGCATGGGATTTCTTCAGTCTTTTATTTTGGAGTCTCATCCAAGACCTCCTAACTCTAGAGCACATGCCGCACTGCTGCACTTAGTTAAAAGGCAACAGGGCAGTGAGTCCCCAAGATGAACACCAAGAGTTCAGCACAGCAGAATCTGTCTGGACAGCTTTCTGGTCCTGATAAGCAGAAGCCAGTGAAAAGTACAGCTCAGCCAGAGACATCCCATCCCAAAGGACAGCTGGTATTTCACCAACACATATGATAGGAGACCCTTCAGGGGACCCAGGATCTTGCCTATATGGCATACTATTCCGTGGGGAACAAATGTTCGGTGTTGGTTCCTATCGTCTTACAGAGGCATTCTCATCTTCAAAGAAATCTGGCTTCCTGTATTAGGTGAACATAGTTCCAATATTAACTAAAATTTCTCAATAAATTAACTTCTCTTAACCTTATCCTCAAGTGTAAAACATGGAAACTAAGAAGCACTTAAAGTCAAGTTACTGAAGCAGATGGACTACAATCTAATGTTTGTAGTTATATTTATTACTTAAATGTCCTGTACTTACCAGACAGTAAGATTCTTTGAGGCATGTGAAATCCACAAAAAATCTTTTAAGACCTTAACACACCCAAATCCCCACTGCAGTCCCTCCCCCATCAACCCTCAAATTGAACACAGCGGTAGGTACTCAGGAAACACTGGTAAGACACAGGCTGGTCCATCAATCCCATAAGGTATGAGAAGCCAGGGAAAGGGTGGAGAGGTCACTTAGATATAATAATGGAGGCATCTCAAGTTAGGACTTCTATATAAATATGATGGTCCATGAACTCAATTTTCAACATACTGAGTAGTCTGGGAGTGAAACAGAGAAATGGCAAAGGACTATTTTTCAAAGTCATTGCTAATAACTACAGTGCCTGCTGACAGGGCTGGGTAATAGAGCTGCAGCCAGCCCCGAATTTGGGGGTACTTGTTAGATGACAAAAATCTGTGTCCCCTGATTCCTACAGGATAAGCACCCTTCCCTCCACGAGGCCCCAAACACCTTCTCTGTTGCTCTCCATCAGTCTGACACCACATCCCCATACCACAAGAAACCGCCCTTCCCCACTGCTTTGGTGGCCTAAATGACAGCCAGGAGTGGTCCCTCTCCCAGTGCTTGAACTCATCCAGAGCACACACAATCGCCGACCCTCAAAATACACAGAACCAGAGGCAGCATTAAGGGGACACAGGTGGGGCTGCGCCTTGCCCAGGAGATGGGGTGATGTGAAGAAGGCTGCTGAGACAACATTTCTTCTTGGACTGAGGCTTGATTTCTTCGAAATACTATGCAGTCTTTTCTTCCTTGAAACAGATTCCAAATGGATCCTCCATCCCTTTCCCTCTTGTCCCAAGCCCTCAGGCCCACATTCCCTACTCAGTAACTCTCAAACAGAATTCCTAATAGCATCAACCTGTATGACAGGAAATGTTGAGCAGCTATCCAAAATCCCACACCTACCCCCTATTTCCCTCTTGTTTTTTTAATACATGAGAAGCCAAGACTCTAAAACCCCTAAATTATCAAAAGCAAAAGTACTGGAAGGGCTCATGTGGTTTGCTTGGGATTTCAATCTAGCCCGAGGAAAGCTGGACAAGTTGCCCCACATCCAACTGCAGATCTCAGTGTTCACACGTAAAAACTGATGGGGCCTAAGGCAATTATCTATCCAATTCTAATACTCTATAGAATATGGACTTGTATTCCTTCTCTCAAACCACACACTCCTTACCTTCAGGCTAGGGAGGGGTACTGTCTAACCCAGAACAGCTCTGGTGGTAGCAGTGGCCTCAAAGGACTTGGATCAATTTCAACCATCTTCTGAGATGCACCAGTTCTTCTGAAGCTGCAGCAGGATATCGAATATGGGAAAGTCTAATTATGCCAAATGAGCCCTTGTCCTACCACCCTGCTCCTTGGAGCTGTAAGGCACCTCCCAGATTCCGCCAAAAGCTAACTTACAACCGGTTTGGTGTGAGGGGACATTGGGCATCCAGTGGCTGGGTAAATGTAAGTGATTATAGTTCCTGGTACTTGGCATTCCTCAGGGCCAGGGTGAGACAAGGTGACTTTCTGGACAGATTAACCTAATTCATAGGCACTGTGAAATGACAGATTACTGGAGATGTGGTGCGAGGCTAAAGACAAATGGAGGAAACCTACAAAGGGCTCCCTAAATCACTCTACTCATCTTCTCAGTAGGTCAGCTCAAAAATTCCTGCTGTTGTAAACAATTCACTTACTTAACAGCCAAGCTGCTATTAAACTACAGCTGAGTCACTTGGGGGTAAAGTCTCACAGGCAGAAGCAGGGAGGCAAGGCACAGAACACAAGCCAGCGTCTAAAAACAGAAGCCTTCAACAAGTAAGCCCACCACACTCAACCACCAGTTAAGAGATAAAAGAAGTCTTCAAATGAGACAGGTGAAAGGATGGACATAGACACCAAGGGACATATAAGTCATTCTTAAAAGACTCCATAAAACTCCTCAGTTGTCTAATTCCAGACATGGACCCCAAAAAGCCAGCACAAGAAGCACCTTGTACCATCTACAAACTATAGCTCAGTCACTGACACTCCCAAGATCCCAGGAAACCATGGTCCCCACTCCCAACACACTTATATTCATTCCAAAGATAAATGACCCCACACACTCACTCCCATCAATTTGCTGAGAATTTTATGAGGATTTCTTTATTGTATAAGTCTACCAGCTTTTCTAGGCAGGTGGTTAAACTCTAAATATGAAGGATTCGAGAAGGAGGAGGTGAGAAGGAAGATTATTTAAAAACAATAAAAACAAAAAGAGTATTAGACTCAAAGTAGATAGATGAAAGGGGGCAAGATGGGATAATAACTGCATGTGTCAGGCAAAGGAGAATAAAACAGGAATATATAAGGGGCCTTACATGTAAGGAAGGGGCTAAGAGTGTGGACCCTGCAGTACGATCACCTGGGTACAAATCCCTGCTCTGCAAATGACTTGCTGTGTGACTTTTGACAAGTCACGGAGACTGTCTAAGCTGCTTCAATCTTCCCATCTGTAAAATGTGGACAGTAATACTCACAGCACCTAAAGGAAAGGGTTACTGTCAGCACTAACTGCTTTAACACATGAACAGGGCGTGACACACAGTAACTCTCGAATAAATGTCAGCTGCTTCTGAATCTGAGGTCCAGCAATCTGGGCCTATTGGTCACTGTGCTTTGTTGTTTCAGCCCTGATAGAGGGATGCTATTCTCATAAGGCCACGTTGCCAGGTAAGAAACTGGATTCAGTATTGTGCCAGGTATAAGGACTTATGCACACTACAACTGAAGTGACTCGTGCATACATGAATTAAGTGCATTTAACTTAAACCTGAAAAAACTTAAGGAGCTAGAAATTCAGAAACTTCAAGACCAAGTCAAGGCGGAGAGCCAATAAACAGCAAAAAAAGCTTCCCAATTCCAAAGGAGTCCCTAGAAAAGGAGCAAAGCCTGATTTTCAAAAAGGCTGCAGTCAACACTGGAGATGCAGGTGTGACACCCAAAGCCCACTCCCTCCGACCCTGTCAAAGCAGGTCTCTGTCAGGGCAGCGAGCGCTAACAGCCCCAACCACTGCTGCAGGAGTAGCTCTGAAGAACAGATGCTGCTCAGTTCTCCCTCTGTGCACAGCCATTTTCTTTCCTATTAAAAAAATACATATATTTAGAAAAAAACTGTCCTGTTAGGGGAGGCTAACTGCACTTCAGTTGAATCGAATGCTTAACTGCTGAGGAACCACACATATGCCCCAGAGAAATATATAAGTGATTACGGGTCATCTGCTGCCAGGCAAGTATTGGAAAATTTTCGTATGTGTGAAGGTCAGCCATGCTTTTCTTCCTTTGACATGTATGAGTTAAGTGAATCCTAAACAATGCAAAGCTTTCCTTGGAATGTAAAATGCCATGAATTGAGCCTTCCAATTTAAACTGCAACTTAAAAGCATTCTGATTTTGTTAAAATTATTTTCTTCCCAATTCACACTTTGATTATCTGCACAATGTAGATGACATTAACACCAATTATAATTAACTCATTAGAGGATGCAGGGAAGAGAATATCTGTAAGGCTCATGGTAGATAATAATTAATAGGAACACAGACATAAGACAGTTAGTCTTGGCACAGTAAAGCTATGTTATTAATGAGTTTTCTTTAAAATCAACCAATTGGACAATGCATTACAGTTTAGAACTTATTCTATAGTTTATATGAATACAATTTTTCCCCTCTTACAGAGACAGCCCTCTTCCCAGCAACATTACGGCCTATGTGATGGAATGATTCCCCACCTGACTTAACTCTACAATCATCAGTGGATGAGATTGGAAGTCAAACAGAGGCTGAAGACCTGAAGGTAGCAGGGCCTTAATTTCCAAAGCTGAATCTGGAAAGAAACATCTGTGGCAAGAGTTGACTTGGTGGCAGGTTGGCTCCCAGGAATCTCTCTGCCCCGGTAGCCAAAGAAATGTACCAAAAGGCAGTTCTCTACTTGGGAAGCCAATGCAGTACTTTGGAACAAGTCTCATTCTAAAGGGCTTCTTCCACGGAGTGTGGTTAAGTTGCAAAAACATGTGTATAACAAGGTTGTTAGGATGGAGACATCACAAGAGGAAATACCAGTGAGGTGAAGGGTAATTAGGAAAGTCCAAAGATGACACTATAGTATCCTGAGGCAATTAAGAGCTTAGGCTCGTGCATCATAACAGATGGGTTCAATAAGGAAGTCTACAATTTATTGGCTGGCCATTCTTGGGTGAGTTCTGAACTTCTATTGGTTTGATAACCTGTCTTTGAAACAAAATAAAAACAATACTAACATCAGAGTTGGTGAGATTATTATATCAAGTATAAGCGATTAAAACAATTCTACGTTTAGCGATCTCTAAAACGAAACAACCTTGGGAGGAAATGGCCTTTATTAAAAGTCATTTCTGTACAGCTCGTTGTGTCTGCCATGTTTGAAAACCATGAAGACGAGGGTCCCATCCAGGTGTTCTACTGGAAAGGCATCCCCATTCATCCTGACACACCTATCCTATAAAGTGTTCTGACTATTTCTACTTTGCTGGTCCAGCATTCAAATTTTTTTTAAAAAAAGCAATTCTTAAAAAGTTCCTGATCTTCCTAGGAACACAGTCACCACTGGACATTGAAAAGGACCTCATTTATACCTCCAACTACAGCATCATTTATAAAGATAATTAGAGCCTACAGAGCAGAGACCCTGGGGCTGAATTGCTTGACTCACTCTGTGACATTTGGGGGCAATGGTACTGAGTGTAACTGACCTCAAATACCCCATCTAAAAAAAATAGGGGATAATATTAGAATTTACTTCCTGAGCACTAAAACTGAGTTAATGCTCACGCAGAACAGTGTGTAACACTTACTATATGCTCAGTTAATGTGAACTATTGTTATCAAAAGTTATAAAAAAAGGAATATTGTATAAAACAGACTGCTGTCTGCAATAGAACAAACAGGTAAGGGATGATTAAGAGGTATTTAAATGAGGAGGAATAGTTGTATTTGGTAGAAAAGTGCTGGGAAAACAGATTAAACGGGTAAAATAATCTTGCAACCGTTGAAAGTATATCATTTGGTGACAGAAAAAGTAACAGAGCCATTTCATAACATAGGGCTGGAAGAGGAAGGCTAAGAATGGTGAGTAACAGCTGGGCACAGGAAGATCATGTTTGTCAGACGTGAGAATGAACTAAGTGTGAAGAGGTATAGGGATATATAAACAATACCTGCATCTTAAATGTGGGTCTAATTACTTTACACTTGACTTTGATCATCAATTAATCAAGAGATGCAAAACAGACAAAAAACAATAATTGGTCTCTAACAAGTTTATAATAAATCATCAGGGAGATATACATACAAAGATATTTCCATAAGTATATCTAATTTTATGTTCTAATTTTATTTTTTAAAACTTAAAATAATCCCAATGTTTAAAAAAGAGGTAAATGTTATACAAAATAATCATGGTCCAAATGAGAGATTTGTATGCATTCATATTTAATGATAGGAAAATGTTCCTGTTAACTTAAGAGCCATCTAAAAATATTACCAATATACATACACATACTAGAAAGAAATGTACCCAAAATCTGAGTGGTTTGTTCTTTTTTTTAACTGTGCTATACTTTATTTCAAATTTTTTACAATGAATACCTATGCCTTTTATAATGTTTTTATACATTGTATAATGGGGGAAGAAAACAATTCTTTGAGTGATAGGTATCAATTTGAACTTATTCCTCCCTAAAGAAACTGACTAAAGGCCCTCAGAAAATACGAAGGGAATAGGAAGGAAAAAATGAAAAAGAACAGATGTTCAGGAAGCCGATAATAATTCTACACAACATCCTATGACCTACATTAAAAACAATAGCTAAAAGAGTATTTTTTAAATCACAGAGAACTATATACCCAATTAGTGTTATTGTTTAATTTTAACCTAGGAGAATAGACAGTGATGCGAAAGGTGTTGCATTTAGAATAAGAAAACATTTTTGTTAATTTTTGGGTAGCTTTATGCTATTAATATGGATGCCTCATAATTCCAGTGACCAAAATTTTATCTTAATACTCCAGAGCCAATTTAAAGATTTTTATTGCAAGAGGTAAATAATTCTCTATAGTACAGTTTACTCTGACCAACTCAATTAGCTTAATAAAAGAGGAAACAATTAACCAAAAACATTACATGCATGTTCTAGATCAGTGCTGTCTATTAGATAGCGGATAAACAAAATGTGGTATATAAACAAATATATGTGGTATATAAACAAAATGTGGCATATACATACAATGGAACATCATTTGGTCACCAAAAAAAAAAAAAAAATGCAGTTCTGGCACATGCAACAACACTGATGAACCTTGAAGATAATGCTAAGCACAACAAGCCATACACAAAAGGACAAATAGTGTATTGCTCCAATTACATGAGGTACCTAGAATAGGCAAATTCACAGAGAAGAGACTGAAAGTAGATTAGACGTTACCAGGGCCTGGGGAGAGGGAGAATGTGACAAATGTACTAATCTAAGTACAATTATATTTTTATAATTATATAAGTACAATATATTACTTATAATTATATAAGTACAATGTATTACTACAAATGTAGTAATATAAGATGTTAATAGGGGAACCTGAGTGTGGGGTATATGAGAACTCTGTAAATTTTATGTAAATCTAAAACTGTACTAAAAACAAAAAGTTTACTTAAAAAAATTAATGAACAGAATGGCATACACCCCCAAAAAACTTTACTCTAAAAATAGGTTACCACGCATTTAGATGTTTCTATGTGCTGAAAATTAGATTTATTACAAATTCAATAAAGCAAATTGAATCAAGCTTATAATATCCTTGTGAAATGCCTGGTATGCAAGGAAAATTTTGGAAAACGTGTTTTGTGATATAGGGCTAAAATACAGGTTAAACAGTCCAGAATCTTGTATATTTCGAAGAAAAGTACTTAAGCAACCATAAAATGGTTAAATAATAACACTGTGGTATACATTAAAACATTTTTGGATGGGAATTTGGGAAGAATGCTAATAAATAAAAACTTCATATTTTTTACCAACTTTGCAAGGATACCATATAGAAATACTCATACAACAACACATGGATCAAGTTTTCACTGCACCATTATTTTTGAAAGGGACAACCAAAAGCCTTATTAATAAGTAAACTGTGAAATAAATTATAGTATCCATGAATTTTTATTTCAAACTAAGTGCCAAGTATTCTGATGAATATAGTCCAGAGTCATGTGTTCAACGCTAAAACTGATGATTTTTAGAACATAAAATTGAATGACTTATATATGACAAAGGGCCCTACTATTTGAGCCATGCAAAGACATATGGCAAAGGCAGAGGATTCTCTATGAATATGACTGTCATGAAATATCCCATATAAGTTACTTATTGCTCAACCAAGAACACAGGTAATGTGCAGCAACAGGCATGCAAAAAAGCATAGATCATGAAACATTACCTAGTACTGTTCCTGATATAGCTCTTCTATGTTACATGCACTCTGTTTAAAATCACACTGCATTATTAATTTTAAGATGTATATTTTTCTGTTATAAAGACCATATATGTATATATCATGTGACATCATTATGGGACACTTGGCAGAAAAAAAATATAACAGCAGCTGGCAAAATCAAAACTATGGGTAAAATTGACATAAAATACAATAATGAAAAAATTCAATATGGAGACTACTCTAGTAAATTGTTAAAGCAGACTAGTCAAGAGCCATAATGAATAGTCACTGATGTAAATATTATGCAGAACCAAGAAACGTAGAGTATACAAAATGGCATCACATAAATGAATCTAAATGTGGACAGGCAGCAAGTGGGCATAGCAAACAGTAACATTTATAATATTCACACAATCAAAATAATTCCATACTGTCACAGGAAAAGACAGTTAATGACACAAACCAGTGAGTCCAGAAGCAGACTCAAATAAATTATGAGAATTTAATATTTGACAGATGTAATTTTAAATGAGGGAGCAAAAGATGGATTTTCAAGAAATAGTACTAGACAACTGGCTAGCCCTTTAAAATCAAATGTGAGATCATTATATGACTATGACATCAAAATAAGATCCAAATAGATCAATGATTTTAATTGAATTATAAAGGTGCTATAAAGAAGTATGACTTGTAGAGTCGCTCATGAGGATGCGATGTGGTTTTTTTTTTGGCCTAAAATGTGGTGAATTATATTCACAGATTCCCTAAAACTGAACCATCCTTGCAAGGTTGGCATGAACACCTCTTGCTTGTCTACTAATCATGAATTTGCTCCTAGATTCTTCTCACCAAGTTTATATTCAGGCTATTTGCTTATATATCACTATCAGAGATTGGTCTACAAATTTATTTTTCAGTTAGTCTATTGTTTCTACAATATGCCGACTTTATAACAAGACTATTGACTTATACATGCAGAGACTATCTCTGAAAGGTTACACATGAAATTAGTAATAGTACTTGTATCTGGGAAGAAGGAAGCCTGAGGACTAAGAAATTAGGGGTGGGAAGAAAACTTCACCTAGATCAACTTTAGTACAAATTGAATTTTGTACTATTTACCATTTGCATATATTATTGTTTTTGAGAAAACTATTATAATCTGTGAACGACAGTAGAACTGGAACATTTTCAAAGGGCAATCTAGCAACCTAATGAATCAAATTATTAAATGTACAAACTCTTTACTCATAAATCATAAAGAATTACTAGTGCAAGTACCCAAAAACAACTGTGCAAGATACATAAAAATATAAACGAATGTTGCTCAACATCACTGATCATCAGGGAAGTGCAAATCAAAACTACACTAAGATATCACCTTACACCCATTCGAATGGCTATAATCACCAAGACAAAAAATAACAAATGTTGGAGAGGTTGTGGAGAAAAGGGAACCCTCATACACTGCTGGTGGGAATCCAAACTGGTTCAGCCACTGTGGAAAACAGTATAGAGATTTCTCAAAAAACTAAAAATAGAAATACCATATGACCCAGCCATCCCACTACTGGCTATCTACCCAAAGAACTTGAAATCAGCAATTCAAAGAGACTTATGCATCCCTATGTTCAGTGCAGCATTATTCACAATAGTCAAGACATGGAAGCAACCTAAGTGCTCATCAACTGACTGGATAAAGAAGATACGGTGTGATACCATGGAATACTACTCAGCCATAAAAAATGACAAAACCGTCCCATTCACAACAACATGGATGGACCTTGAGGGTATGATGTTAACTGAAATAAGCCAGATAGAGAAAGCCAGATATGATTTCAGTCATATGTGGAATATAAACAAACACATGGACAAAGAGAACTATTTAGTGGTTACCAGGGGGAAGGGGAGTGGGGGGTGGGCACAAAGGGTGAAAGGGCACACCTATAAGGTGACTGGCAAATAATATGTACAACTGAAATTTCACAATGTTGTAAACTATCATAACCTCAATAAAAAAATATATAAACGAATGTGAAATACACTGTTTGCATTTAGGGGATGATACATATGTATCATATACATATTGGTATTACATTCATACCAATGTTTATTCAACGTTTAATGAGCATCTACTATGTGCCAGGCAGTTCTAAGATTTGGAAGCACAACATTCTAAAAGGACAAAAATCCTTTGTCTACAAAGACACAAATCCTTGTACATACCAGCAAGGAGCTTACATATCATCATCAGCAACCAAATTGCCACTAGGCTGCCAATCAATCAGGGTTATAGGAAAATATACTAACGCAAGACGGCAGGCCACTTTACATTATTCCAACATAAGCTGAGTCCCAAAAGTCTTAATGCTTAGTGGACTCCTACAAATTCTAAACCTCCACGAGTCTGGTAGAAATTCATTGGTTTTAAGAGGTACACATAATCTGTTCAAAGTGGCTATGTCTATATCTTACATTACATTACAGCAATGTAATTTCAGACCCAGGGTGCAATGCTTATATAATATGATACACTGATTGTATGATCCCAGGGACTAACAGACATATTGTGTAGTCTGAACTAGAAAATAATCGATCCAAAAGTATCAAATTACCAATTATAGATCAGTCACTAAAATTACTACAAGATATACTGACCCCTTGACTTCACTATATTTGGTTTAATGTCAGAGGGACCATTCTGAGAAAAACGAACCCCCAAGCAGAATTTAAGTCAGACACTTTATATTACTTCAACAGATTTTTAAGTTTCTACAAAATGAAAATAATCTGGAAATTACTCCAGGCTGCCTATCATGATTCCAAGAGAAAGGAATGGATGATGATCAACCCAAAATAAAAATGGACAAAATTTTATCTAGGGACATCATGAAAAAGGCTGCATTTATGACTGACATGATTAGCGACCTAAAAGTACAGTAATTTTAGCAGGAACACCTAATGGACAAAATTAGGTCCCTTGGAACCTCTAATAATTGGAATTTATATTATTTGGTGGTAATATATATATAGTGGTAAGTGCACTGTCACAATACCAACAGTCGTTCAGAAAACAAGATCTCCCAATGTAAGCCCAGGTACCTGGCCTCAAAGTGGGGTTCTGCCTTAGTGTACAACTCAGGTGATAAAATTCCCTTGAGGTCCAATGTTGCAAAGTCCTCTTCTCCCTTCCTATCTTGGCTTCATATCACCTATACTGTTAGGTAACCATCCTATGTACCCTGTACTTAACTCTATTATACTTCTCCTAGCTTATTGATCTCCCTGAGAAAATCTAGAAACTACTGCATGCATAACTATATGTCCAGCGTCCATGGCACAGGAGGCATTTAAATTATATAAGTTGAATAAAAACCTAATCAAAAGGAATAAATGAGTGAGCATGGCTATGATTATTTAAAAAAAAAAACTTATATTACAACAGAGTTTAAAGACCAGTGTGTAAAAGAAATCAACAGATAAGTGAACACAATATACCTTAGAAATATACAAAACATTACAGTAAAAATGAGGGACCGGCCCCGTGGTTAAGTTCGCACGCTCTGCTTCGGTGGCCCAGGGTTTTGCTGGTTCAGATTCCAGGCGCCGACATGGCACCGCTCATCAGGCCATGTTGAGGCAGCATCCCACATAGCACAACCAGAGGCACTCACAACTAGGAGATACAACTATGTACTGGGGGGATTTGGGGAGAAAAAGCGATGAAAAAAAAAAAAAAGATGGGCAACAGTTGTTAGCTCAGTTGCCAATCTTAAAAAAAAAAATTAAAGGTGTATCTTGTCACTGGAACCTTCCAAACATATCAATTCTGCTACCCCTCCAAAAGGAAATTATACATAGAAAATTCTTGCTCTCATCCCTGGATGCACCTGCCCCATTCCCCTAGCACCTACAGATAATCATTTTTATATAAATCTCAGTGTTACTTTTTTTACCATATGTGAACATGTATATTTCACTTTTTCACTTAACAATGTATCATCGCAGAGACTGCTTCCTCGTTCATTTTTACAGCAACCTAGTATCCCCTTATGTGAATGTACCAGTTTGTCCAGTCCCACACTAATGGGCTCCTGGATTGTTTCCAATCTTTTGCTATTATAAAACACTCTGCAACGTGACATATGCAATTTGTTTCACATATTTCTAGAAGAGGGATCACTAGATCAAAGAATAAAGGCAACTATAATTCTGATAAATATCTCCAAAGTGTCCTCCATAAGTATACTATTTTCCACTCTAACAAACATTCTGTAAATGCCAGTTTTTGCATAGTCTTTCCAACAAAGTTGCCAACTATTAACTTCCTATAGTTTTATTTTTCATTTCTCTTATAAATGAGCTTGAACTCATAAATTCTTTCATAGGTTTAAGTGTCATTTGTTTTTCTGTGAAGTGTCTGTTCATGCCCATTGCTCATTTTAAACTACAATCTTGATTTCATTTAGAAGCTTTTTATATATTAATGGAGATTAGCACTTACTAATATGTGTTGCAAATATTTTTTCCAAATTTCTCATTTTTGTTTTGACTTCTTTTTCTTTGGATTTACAGTGCTTTTTGACATGAAATATTTTATTTATGAAACTGCATTTATGAATCTTATTTTATGGCTTCTATATTTGAAGACACAGATAAAGGTGCATTTACAAATCAGTGGGCAAATGATTGATTAATTAAGAAATGGAATAATTAAACAATTGAGAGAAAAAAGTAAATCCTTTTCACTTAAAAAAACATTACGGATTAAAAGACTGGAAGAATGAGAAAAAATACATAAGCAAATATTTTGATTTGATCTCAGGATTTAGAATTTCTTTCTAAAAGTAAATCCAAAGTTAAACATTTATTTAAATACATTAAACTCAAATTTTATGTCATGACATTTATCAATCTTTTATATTAAGAATTTTGCTTTTGGTATTAGGAAAAGGACTGATATCCTTAACATTTTAAGCACTCAGAAATATTTTAATCTTGTTCTAGAAGCGCTTTCCATTGTAATAAGCCTGTCTTCCCTTTAGGCTTCTGAGCCTAAGACTACTACTCTCAATTTCCAACTGCCACCTGACTAGCCTAAGAAAGAGCCAGTAAGGATGACAGGCTGACACTTCATAAGCACTGAAGTTTTAAATATGCATAACCAAGTAAGAACTACAACTGGATCTCTAAGAATTCATGAGGAAGCAGAAACTATGAGGAAGCAGAAGCTCTAGGGTAGAGAAGGACACAGAAAGTCAAAAGGAGGAAAGAGGAAAACAATCAGAGGCAAAGTGATGATAGAGCAGAAATGCAGAGCAAACAAGGCCAATAAAAGAAACAGTGTTTCTCCAGATGTCTCCAATTCCTGATGGCTTTCTAGTTCCCATCCCAGAGGCATAGTCACTCATCCACGTCCAGTATTTTCTCATTAAGCATCTTTGCTGCAGACATCTTTGCTGCAAACATTCTCACTGCATAACTAATTGGACGTAAGGCAATTTTGCCTTAAAAAGAAAAATAACAGAAAATAAAAGAAAGACATTAAAAAGGACACAATGAAGCATGTAGTACATATCTGGACTACATTTAAATGTTCCATCACATGCCCACTCCTTATATTTCACTAAATCATCTAAGCCAGATTTTGTGCCAAATACCAGAATTCTGTCCACATCATGTTTGATGAGGATTATTTTAGGCTGGTTAATTTTAAAAGTGCAGATGAGAAGCAGACTGCCAGGACTGGAATTTGCTTGCCCTTTGATGAGAGACATTTGCATTTGTAAAGGAAGGCAGGATGGCCTTATCTCTGGAAACTCTTAATGGAGAAGGCAAGAACTTAAGTTGGTTACTGTCTGGCAACCTCATGTAACTGATTTAGAGTGGTGGCTTCTGGCCTTTACTTAATCCGATTTGATTCTTATCTAAAAGTTATGGGATCACCCAATAGCCAGACCCCACCTGCACATTTTAACTTTTTTTTCATATTCTTTCCTTTGTCTTGTAAAGAGATAACTCACATACCTATGCCTTAAAATTAGCCCTACCCTCAGCTCATTTTTGCATCAGCAGCTCTGACTGCCCATGGGTCCTGCCCCCATGCTATTCCACACTATTCTCTAAATAAGAGCACTACCGCCAGATCTTGAGTCCAAGAAATCTTTCTTTTCACTCCTCGGCTCACTGACCCTGCATCAATGTTCTCCACTATCAAATAGCAAAAACTTTTTACCATTTTCAAGAAAAATACTCATCAAGAATCATGTAATCATTTTTGGCGGGAGGGGGATAGGAGGAGGAGCTTGATTCTTTTGCCTCCAACTTCTAATATTACGTGATCAATTTGGTAAAGACAGTATTAGAGAACAAGCCGTTGTATCTAAATTTTAAGCTAAAGAATTGATAATTAATGCTTTTGAAGACTGCTGTGAATGACAAGCCACCTCTTCCATATTTGCCGTTTGGTTTTGATAGGTGGGGATGACAGTGCTCACTGAAAGATCTGCAAACTGGTATGTTATCATTTTCCCGTAGAGTATGCAATCTGGCCTTACACTCTCTTATTTCACACCTCCAGTAAGTTTTATCACCATATTTTCTAGTTGAAACCAAACTGTCAACCAGTTATTTCATCTTCTACGGCAAAATTGCCTCACAGCCAATTAGTTATATGGTGAAAATGCTCGTGGCAAAGATGTCTGCAGCAAAGATGGTTACAGCGGAAGTACCTAGAACCCCACTCACCAGTTCCTTTGGTGGGTTTCCAATAAAATCCCTATGTCCCTTACTGCTCCTCATCTCTTGTAGCCTTGCAAATTACCACCTCCTCATTGGATCTATCATTTGCGCTCCTCATAACAAGAACCTTACAAAACCAGAGGCAAAATATTAAAATGTATAATATAATAAACCTGGTCTTTATCCCCTGTTGGAGCACAGAGCTCCAAGAAGCCTGAGTGAAGGGAGTGTTCTTTTGTTATTCATAAGAAGCCCCTTTTGACCACACCTGACTTTATGCTAACAAGATGACTCAAGGTGGGCTCTCAGGTACTTACCAGAAACAGGGGATGGCCATACCAGAAAGACCAAGCATATGATTAGAAGGTTGGAACTTTCATTCCCAGCCCCTAGACCTCCAGGGAGAGGAGAGGGGCTGTAGACTGAACTTAAACAAGTGGCCAGTGACATAATAAGACCCCAATAAAACTCTGGACATCCAGAGCCTGAGGAGCTTCCTGGGTGGTGAACACTTTGATGTGCCAGTAGAGTAATGTGTCCTGAGTCTAAGGGGAGACAGCATGGAAGCTCCTTTTTCAGGATCCTCCCAGAGCTTGTCCTATGCATCTCCTTCAGTTGGCTGTTCCTGAGTTGTACCCTTTACAATAAAACTGTAATTGTCAATACAGCGCTTTTGGGAAGTTCTGGAACTAGTTCTAGCAAATTAACAAACCTGAGATAGTCATGGGAATCCCTGAATTTAGCCAGTCAGTCAGAAGTATGGGTGGTCCTAAGACTTGCTGAAGGGAAGGCAGTTTTCAGGAAGACTTTGCCCGTAACTTGTGGGATCTAGCATTAACTCGAGGTGATCAGCATCAGAACTCAACAGAATTGCAGGACAGCCAGGTGACATCAGAGAACTGGTGTCAGAAAAGTATCAATCTCTCATTGTTAACCTACCAACTAACTAAATTATTAGCTTTTCTCCAACATAGTGTATTTTCATTATGAAAAAAAATAATAAAAGAAACCAAAACATCCCAGAAGAAATAACAATTACTTATGAAAACCTTTCTCAAAAGATACTCAATGTGAACACTTTGGTGTACAGACTTCGATATTTTTAACTTTACCAGGCAAATGCATCAAAGAGGTACAGCAATTCCTTCAATTTCACATAAGGGGGGAAAAAAAAGTATCACCTGAATCAAATTATGCCCAGATAGCACAATCAATCCGTTTTTAAATCTTGTCAAATGGAGGGGCCAGCACCGTGGCAGAGTGGTTAAGTTCGCGCGCTCCGCTGCGGCGGGCCAGGGTTTCGCTGGTTCAAATCCTGGGCGCCGACAGGGCACCGCTCATCTAGGCCATGCTGAGGCAGCATCCCACATGCCACAACTAGAAGGACCCACAACTAAGGATATACAACTATGTACCGGGGGGCTTTGGGGAGAAAAAGGAAAAAAAATAAAATCTTTAAATCTTATCAAACGGAGAGGTCTGTTATTTTAAACTAACTTTCAGTTTTCTAGTTAAATTCAAGCAAAACCATAGAACAAAAATTTAATATTCGGGGGCTGGCCCAGTGGCACAGCAGTTAAGTGTGCACGTCCTGCTACGGCGGCCCAGGGTCCGCCAGTTCAGATCCCAGGTGCAGACATGGCACCGCTTGGCAAGCCATGCTGAGTTAGGTGTCCCATATATAAAGTAGAGAAAGACGGGCACGCATGTTAGCTCAGAGCCAGTCTTCCTCAAAAAAATAAAAATTTAACATTCGCTTGGACTTCTTTCTTAAAGAATGGTTTAATGTCAATTTCTAAGTTAATGTGTAGGGAAGGAATGCCACCCAAATTTTAATATTAACACACTTCTCTCAGTTAACTATTTGCAACACTATGAGGAGAAAAAAGGAAGCAAAAGAAAAAATTAGTTAATATATCCAAGATTTTAAAAAATACCTTAGAAATAAGCTGTCACTCTTTGACATAACCTAAAAGGCTCCCCAAAGTTTTTTACATGCCCCCAAAAGAAATCATATATTTAAGGTTACTCTTATCAAAGTAGCCCACTTCCTCCCTTAGGCAGAGTCTGAATGTGATCAATTATAGAATGCTCTAATTTTGATCTATTATTATACATTCAACCCACATGCACAGAAAAGAGTTAACATGGCAGGCCTGAGACTATCCTCACAAAGGTCTGCTTGCAAGGTTGGCCTATGGCTGGCATCTGGGAACTTTATTCATAAAGAGTTCCCTACACTGATAGAAAACTTTCCCTAACTGATAAGAGTGGCTCACTGTGCCTGGCTTGGTTGTATAAACAACGTGGACCATGCTGAACACCTACTTTCCTTCTGGAAGTCTGGAATTTTGGTACGTGCTAAGCAGAAGGTGCTTACGTGACCAGCCCACAATAAAAACCTTGGCTGTTGAGTCTCTAACAGGCTTCCCTGGCAGAAACATTGCACACATGTTGCGGCATTTTTATTGCTGGAGGATGCACTCAGTGTGACCGCTCATGGGAGGGAGAGAGCATAAGGAAGCCTGCAAAGGGATTTTTCCAGATTCCACCTGTATCTTTTCCCCTTATGCTAATTTTAGAAAGGCAGTGTACCTTTACTACATTGCTATGATAAATCTCAGCTGTGAGTCCAATTATACGCTGAGTCCTATATTCTAAGAACTCCCAACACATCATCTATTTTTTGATATTATGATGTCAGATCATATAGGCAATCTTTATTTTCCTCCAAGTTTCAAAATGCATTTCTACAACCACAATGAAATATAACACATATTGACATTATAACAATTAGATGATTTTGGTTCTAATTCTCCTCACCGTCACATTTTTTTTTAATCACTGGATTAGAACTGTCAATAAATGAGGTTACATCTACAGAACATAAACTCACAGCTTAGTAACTACTTCCGACTTCAAACAAAATGTCAAGCTGGTTTCTAAGCAAAACAATGCATTTCCCTAGCTAGACAAGTCATTTTTTTTCTGGAGAGGGTATCTTTCTCCAAAAAAAAAAAAAAAAAAAAAAGAGTATTTGTTTCCTAAACTTGGTCCTAGCAAGGTATTTTTCTTCTTTAGTGATACAGAAATTCTTTTTAGATATTAAGCTGTTTTGCTCAGTTAAAATATATCATATCCTTGCTTTCAGTTAATGACATTATTACCAAGTTCTGGGCTACTAAAAGCAGGTAGTCATACTTTTCAATTACAAATACTTCATGCAGTTCTCTCTACTTGAATGACTTCAAGGACTGTAAAAATCCTTTGGTGGCCCACTGTAGCTAATTTCCAGCAACCATGACTCGGGAGCAAGACAAAGCACATACACGCTGCTATCTCTAAACTGACTAAAGTAATTCTCTAGGTACAATTAGAAAATGAGGGAGTTTCTCCTAACAAGCTACAACTATTGATTTTATTATCTCTTTTATATTCTCTTCTCTAATACTTCCAAATGCATACTTAGGGCTCAAGCCTGCTGCCAGGAACATGTGGACATCAATCTTCAATAAGCTCTTTTTCATGGGAACAAACCATGCTTCAGGGCCCTGACAGAATTCACTGCAGCTTCTGTAACTAAAACATATGGTTGGTAAGGAAATGATGAGTCAACTGTGCAAAGATAAATTACAAGGGCATTCATCATACTGATACCGACCCTGATATCAGTTTCCCCACATTAAACACAGCATATATGGGGTTAAAACCAAAACACTCATTCCTTGCTTACTCTCTGGCTTCCTGGCTCCAGAATCCGCTATCCTCCATAGAGATAGACACCGTCAAGGACAAGCACCTGGACTACCTCCTCCCGCAAAGAGATAGGGCTGGTGGGAAAGCTGCTGACCAGCAAGGTCACAGGCTTCCTCCTCTCCGCAAGTAGTCTCAAGGCCGAAGACAGGCTGGTGGGAAAGCTCTGACCAGTAAGGCCATATGCTCCCCCTCCCCTACCTAAAACCCCAAATAAAAACCCTTCCTTTTAGCTTTTCGGGGAGTTTGGGATTTGAGCATTAGCTGCCCTCTCTCCTTCCTCAGCGCTGTGCAAAAATAAAATTCGTACTTTCTTCCACCACACCCATTGTCAGAGATTGGCTTGCTGCGCAACGGGTGAGCAAACTCACTTCAGGTTTGGTAATACCTGACATATAATGAGAGATAAATAATCTATAACGTGCCAATTTCTTAATTTACTACAAGAAACATACCCATCAATGTAACCAGAATACTTGTTTCCACATGAAGAGCATATTCTTTTCCTATTGCCAAATTATAATCATAAAATTGCTTAATCAGCACAGAATCTGAACAAGTGGTCTAATTAGATAAAATAAATACTCAATAACAACAGACAAAGACAGCCCAACATTCAAGAAGTCTATACACCAAGTTTAACAGTGGTTTTAGTTGAATGATGGGATTACAGCTTATCTTGACTGTATTCTTGTGCTACCTGAATTATTCATAATGTAGGGGACCTGGAAATGGCCACCCCCAGATATGTCTCTTTGGCACCAGGATGATTTGAGGCTGATTGCTTTTGATAAACTGGGACAGGGAAGGAGGCTCTGAGGAATGGAACTTGCCCTTTGTTAGCACACATTTACAAAATATTTGTAAGGTAAATCTCTATCTGTAAAAGGTGCCTCCCTCTCTGTACCAGGAAGAAAGGAGATGACCTTCTCTCTAGAAACTCTTAATCAATACCAAAGGCAAGGACTTAAATCTGCATTTTATTGTGCTTGTCTGGTAACCTCCTGTAACTGACTTCCCTCCCCGTCCCAATGTTGGCATTTCTTTAAGGATTAAGCATCTTTCCTTAAGCTGGGAACTGACTGCTGCGCTCACCTGTGACCACCCAGCTCAAGACAATAGACTTGCCTCCTGCTACTCCCTCCGAGATAGCAGACCACTACCTGCTGTGTCCATCAAGCTCTGTGCAGAGAGGGCAATCTCGTGACTATTGTAAAAGGGACATTTCAATCACATGTGAAACACCCTGTTTGGGGGTATATAACCACTCTGTGCACCTCACTTCTTCGGTGCCCTTTCTTCCTTTGGGAAGAAAGGCCCTGGGCCATGGTTCCTCATAAAGCTTTGTTTAATTTTCTCTTGCTATTCTGTCTCATGTGAATTTAATTCGTTCTCTGGCCAAACGAACCCACATTTGGGAAGAGGAAATGTCTTCCTCCCCTACAGTTTGGTGCAGTCGGCAGGATAAAATTTCACTGGCTGGACACTGCTTGCTCCTGGACTGCTGCGGCCAAGAGATCCTGGACCCCTGATGAGAGCCAGCAAGAGGTGACAGTTCTTACCACGTCAGTCTCCCGGATCTCTGCCAGCAGAGTCCAATGGAAGCAAGAGTGGTGAGTTCTTTTTGCTCTTTTAAATTTAGATTAGCAGGAGAAAATGTTGGTGAGGCTAGCTTTTTGTATTCAGAGACTCCAGGATTTGAGTACTCACTGGTTGTAGATCCTTTTCCTCCCAGAGATAGACTTTTCCTTGTCTCTGTCTTTCTGTTTGTCATAAGATACAGGCGTCTCTAGAAGCCTGTTGTCTGGGCCTTTTGTCTTCTTCTACGTCTTGAGAGCTTAGTTTTGTGACCTTTCTGGTCTCCGCCATCGGAGGATGCATGTACTGGCATGCATCTTGGCAGCCAGTCGAGTAGACTGGGCTTCTGGGACACACTCTTTGTCTGGTTGTATAAGCTCTCAGAGAAGTTTGTCATAAGAGGTCCCAACTGCTTTCATAAGGGGCCTTTGTCATCTCAACCTTTGTTGCTTGCTGTGCAATGAAGGCCTTTACTTTCTTGGGCTATTTTTGGGAGTGAATTTTCTGGATCTCTTTTGGGGACGCCTCTTTAAGTCCTTGGTTAAGCTTTGGTCGAGTCGCTGTTAAGGTCCTACTCGTTGGGGCTGGCCCCGTGGCCGAGTGGTTAAGTTCGCACACTCCGCTACAGGCAGCCCAGTGTTTCGTTGGTTCGAATCCTGGGCACGGACATGGCACTGCTCATCAAACCACGCTGACGCAGTGTTCCACATGCCACAACCAGAAGGACCCACAATGAAGAATACACAACTATGTACTGGGGGGCTTTGGGGAGAAAAAGGAAAAAATAAAATCTCTAAAAAAAAAAAAAAAAACGATCCTACTCGTCAATTCGGCCAGACGATGGATCATTTAAATTCGGAAAACTTCTAAATTGGGGAAAAAATTGTGAGAGCTCTCATAATTTTTATTGGTATTTACGAAAAAAAGCCAAATTAGAAAGGAAACACAGAAAATGATGACTAGGTTTAAACCCTGACTCAGCTTATAATTGAATTGGTGAAATATAAAGGTCTAAGTGTAGATAAGATTATAAAGGTTGGAATGCTTGAGCTGATTTTCTTTATGAAGAGGTTACATCAACTTTGCCTGAGTATGTTTTAAAATGTCTGGCTGGGAATACTTCCCTATCCAACAATAGAAGACTAAGACCTGTTGGGTCCTGGCCATGGGTCCTGTCGCCATGCTGCAGCTCTTCACTGCCCATGGGCCCTGTCCCCACGCTATTTGAATAGAGCAGCGCTACTTCCAGGCCTTGAGTCCAGGAAGTCTTCCTTTTGACGCCTTGGCTTGCTGAGCCCGCTTGCTTCACCTTATGAGCTAAAGTTCTAGTCTTCCTTGTGCCTTTCTCTTTTTCAAGGATGGACCTAAATTCACTGCTCCATCGGGAACCTTCTCGGACAGCTGTATGAATCCATGTTTGCTGCCCATGGCTACTCTATGGGGCAAATCGTGACATTCAGCCTGAAGAGAATCAGTACCTTAAGCCTGACGGTGATGGAGAATGAATTAATCCATTCCTTCCTGACTCTAATAGACAAATTTCACATGGGCGCAGGTCGACCACTTAAGTCATTAGGATGGTCACCAATCTCCAAGACTCCCGTGACAGGTTTCTTTTCCTAAGGCTGGATTGCTATCCCTCCCTCTGGCACCTGACCACTCTCCGAACTGCGGGAAAGTCTCAAACTCTAACCTTTGGTTGAGTATGGGAACCCCTTCTTGGGAGAATGGCTCCAGGACGCAATTGGGTAGAATGTCCCCCAGACCGGCAGAAAATTCTTCACTGTTTTTGTCTGCTCTTTTATCTTTGGGACAATTCACCTGGCACTTATGACTGCCAGGCATAATAGGGAAGGTGTACAAGGGATGCAATGCACAGGGACGGCCCCATCGCCCCTTGCTATAGGAACCCCACAGGCAGAACCTAGGTTCAGGGGAGATTTTCAAGGTAATGGACCCCTTTCTTTCCTCTCTCTTAAAGTTACAGTGACTATTTTGGGCTCCTTTTGAGCTTTGCAATAGAGAAACAAGGAAATCTTTAAAGTGTCAAAGGCTCCACCCCCGGGAGCCCTCACTCTGGTTTCCGGGCCTGATCACCCCGGAAACCACGTGGGGAGCCCTCTCTTGGCGATCAACTCGTTAAGCATTTTAGGTGGCCTACCGAATTGGTTATGAGGATAGGAGACCTGTGATTTATTCTGTGAACTGTCCTGATGGTGTTGTGTGCCCCGGCACGGGAACTGCTGTGTGACCTCTATCTCAATAACCCTTGGGGGAAAGGCCATGAGGGTGAGGCCTGATCTCTTTTCCTTTCTGTTTGTCACCTCCTCTCATCACCAAGTTGAGGTTAAGTTCAGGCTGGACCTGAGTAGAACCTGGACCTTCTGTACTTAACTCTCAGCCCCAGACACAGGGAGCCACAGCCCCCAATCAGCTCCAGGCCTTTGCCTCCTGCCTCCCTGCCTCGCCTTGTGCTGGCTCAGGGACTAAGTGCCCGGGCTAAGTGGGATTTGACAAGATCTTATAACTATGTTGATGCCTGCACTCAGGCGCCTTTGCACCCTTTCTCTGGCTGCTGTCAGTCAGACACCAGCTTTACCGCCATGGGGAATGCCTCAACCATCCCCAGAGACTCACCCCTGGGTGCATTTTAACTAGTTGGAAACGCTTTCAGTTGGATAGGTTATGCCCCAGAAACTCCAGCTTGGAGAAAACTTGAGGGGTTTCTCTGTGCCCTTGTGATGTAGTTAGACAGGTAGGTCAATCTAGAATGTCATTTACAACCCAGTAACTTCCAACTGTCCTTGGAAAAACCTTGCAAGACTGGAAATACAGCTCTAGAGGCAGTTCAGATTCCACCCAGTTCCTTTATCTCAAAAAGGATTATCATCTCCCCTCTCCAGGAACTACTATCTAGCCCATCACTAATTCCTAAGACTGAAGAAAAAAAAAAAGAGGGGAAAGGTCATAAGCATGCCCTTGCCGAGAAAAAAATCTAGCATCTCGAGTGTCTTCTCCACAAATATTAGTAAAAAGGCTCAGAACAAAATTTGGATTCATAACTGGGGAGCTTTGTATTATACCTGATTCATGGCAGTGACTTTTTAAACAATAGCTGTGGAAACTCTGTCTGTGTGTCTATATGTGTATAGTTATATATGTGTGACTTTACTTCCAGATGGTATGGCCAAAACTAAGAGCTCTGTTTAACTGGATTAAAGTAAGCACTTACATAAATTCTAAATGCAATAGAAATTAACCCAATGTCCTTTAAGTTAAGATGATATGGATTAATCTTTGGTTAATGAAAATTTAAGTTTGTTGGTTTGATTAAAATGTTTGGATATGTCCTCCAGAATTAGCAGTGGAGATGCAAACATGCAGCCTGGGTTTATCAGTCAAAGAAGTTCATGTTGTCTGTTAGAAATTTCTCAGCATAATAGCTTTAAATGCTAGCTGTTTGTCTAATGTCTCAAAGTTTTTGTGGGTAACCTAAACATCATTATTGGGAACAAATGATTTAGATAGAAATGAAATAAGAGTTTATAGGTAACATTTTTTAGCAATAATTATAGTTTATAGTATGTGTATTTAAAATAACTTCCAAAATCTTTTTGGTAACTTGAAATTTTGAAGTTTTGCTAGGTTAATTTAAATGATAAAATTCGTTGAGTAACTAGATCATTTCCAAATAAGATATTAGACATTAATTATTAAATGTAAGGTTATCTACTTTTGGCTTCTTATTGCAAAGAGGCTAAAAGCATTTGGGTCTATTAGAAAGTGTGCCTTGTTTTACTGTAAAGTGGCATGTTTCTAGAAATTAGGAAAAGTGTTTAGAATGTTCATATAAAAGACAGTTCATAATTGCTTAGGTTTTAGTTTTTTACTAGGGTCTGTAAGGGTTAAAAGTTCTAGTTAACATGTAATTAAAGCCACTGGAAATTCATAGGGAAAACGGCTCTGTATTCAAGCAGAGTAAAATGTATGTTTTCAGTAAAGAGGGTATAAAGAATGGAAATATTTTGTTTGATTGGTTAAGAAAGATAAATTTGTCCTAATATACTAGAAAGTAAGAAAGCAAGCATGGGACAAATTCTGAATGTAACAAGAAAGTTGTAGAAGGTTTGTGTAAGAGAAATTTTGAAGAGTTTTGTACCTGGTCAAGTTGGTTAAGATTGAAATGAATCTAACTAATTAAGTAAATGGGTTTTAATATGAAAAAGTAAACTGGTACAAAAATTAGAATTTGGTTTTCTCTCAAAGGATGATTATCCTGAACTTTTTGGCTGGCTCTAAGTCTACCTAAAAGACAGAATCTGTTTTGTTAAAATAATTTATGTTCAGAAAAAAAAAAAAAGGCCTCTCTATTAAGGTTTTTTTTGCTGTTGTCACTTTGGTTAACTATTATGAAGCATTATTTCATTGACCCTTGCTTTACAATGACAAGATCACCAATCTCTTGATCTTGTTTACTTTAAGTAAGTGTTTTAAAACCTTTTGATATTTTTGACAAGCTTCTCCCTAAAAAAAACAACCTTCAAATCCTGAATAAAAGCTTTCTTTTGACCTGGATGAAGGAGGAGGATTTCTCTAGGGATTTTCAGAGGGCCCCTGGGACTTCATAGAGAAATTTGCGCTCTCTTCCAGGTGGAAGATTCTAAACTAATTAGGCTTATTTGGTCTGTTAAATTACATTGGAAGTATTGTCAGATAAAGTGATGATAATCTTTCTTAGTTGGTATTATGTGGATAAATGTTACTGATATAAATGTTCTGAAATTATATAACATTCCTAAAATTCTGATCTGTCCTGGCTATCAGCCATAATTCTAAATATTATTTTAAGGTGTTGTGTATCACAGAAATAGCCAAGTTTCTCTCAATTGTCATTTTTAAGACTTTTGTTATTTACAGTTAGTTGTTTTACTCTGATGCTTTTTGCTTTTGCAAATATGTCTCATCTTCAGAGGGATTCATGGAAAGGACTCTGACACTCTGCAATACAGGTTTCTGATAAACTTTCAGATCACAGAACTGAACTGGGTAAGAAATTACAGAAATCTAATGGAGAAACTGATGACCCCATAAAACTACTAACAGAAGATTAAGATCAAGAACTGGTTATACAGGACTGAATGAACTGAGGATGATTATAATTTTTCTGACTTTTATTGTTGATTTTTTGATGTTTTGCTTTGTTTTCTCAGATTCAAGAAAATCTTTTTCTCTTATGCTAACTATGACTTATAGCAATTTAGTGAAATTGAGTGAAATTATACCTTTGTGAGCAAAACTGAAACATTTATCTTTTTCTCCCTACCTGATCCCTCGAGAATTTGGAAACTCTTTGTGAGTATGGTTATTCTGTGGCAATATAGTTATTTGCATAAGTTCAGTAAGAATCTGTTCTCCTTATAACAGGATACAATTGGAAACATTGGTTATCTTGCCAAAGCTTTGACTGGAATGTCATATTTGAGAGAAACACACAGACTTGGATATGACAATACTGTCTTTGAGGAATAAGGTTGACTTTGTGGAAATAAGCCACTTGGAAATACCGGCCTGGTACCTTGTTTACAGAGATTCCAGCAATCTTACCTGGTAAGTAAGGAAGCTTGCTTATCTGGCAGGTGCAAGGAACCTCAAAATATTTTGGGGAATCTCAAGAAAGGAGAGAAATCCACCCAAACCTGTAGGTACTGCAGGCAAGGCCTGATGGCACAAATTCTTGGCGTGGCTTTCCTGGCCTTGAGAAGTCTTTAAGGTTCAATCTGAGATTCCTCATAAAAAATTCCAGCAAAGCAGATTTAAGAGCCTATATGATCAATTGCTATTCTTGCTGCACTTATGTAAATAATTGGGCCAAGTTTCTTGAAACTAAACTTATTTTGCAAACCAATTAGTCTTCATTTGGCTATCTTTGGCAAAAATGAGGGTGATTTTAGAGAGAAGAATTATGTTTCAGTGAAAAACTATTTGTGGATGTTGGATCCTAGTTCTGTTAATTGTCTTTGAGGTTTTTTTTTCTACCTGTGAACTGGACTGGATCCTGAATTCTTCTACTGAAATACCTGGTTACAAATCTCCAAACTAATGTTTTCAATTTTTTTTACCTCATTTTCATTTGGAATCATTGAGAATTGAACATGCTCTTTTTCCTGAAGCCTTGCTAACTAAAGCTGAACAACTGGATAGAAACTTGAGAGATTCCTGTCCGTTGCTGTGTAAGCTGTAAGCCACTCCGAAAGATACCTGAATGCCTGATGACATCATCAGAGATGTTTCAAGCTACAAAAGATGCTTTGACTCTAACATCTAGAAGTCTTCTTGACTGGCTGCCTCCTGGACTCAGGAACTAGTTTATAATTTGCTCCAACCATTAACCTCGTTTTTCTTTTTATTTCCATAGAAATACTTGTTAAATACCTGATTGCTTGTTTCCAAATTATAGGCCTAACTTTGGGAGCCCACCTGCATCATTGCCTTCTAAAATGACTTTAACTGGACTGACCTATTACCAGAACTAAGAAATGTGTTCAGTGAGATGAAACAATCTACCACTCAGCTTCTGGACTGTGAAACTTCTTAAAGTTTCAAAGGCGGGACTGTAGGGGACCTGGAAATGGCCACCCCCAGATATGTCTCTTTGGCACCAGGATGATTTGAGGCTGATTGCTTTTGATAAACTGGGACAGGGAAGGAGGCTCTGAGGAATGGAACTTGCCCTTTGTTAGCACACATTTACATTTGTAAGGTAAATCTCTATCTGTAAAAGGTGCCTTCCTCTCTGTACCAGGAAGAAGAAAGGAGATGACCTTCTCTCTAGAAACTCTTAATCAATACCAAAGGCAAGGACTTAAATCTGCATTTTATTGTGCTAGTCTGGTAACCTGTAACTGACTTCCCTCCCCCTCCCAATGTTGGCATTTCTTTAAGGATTAAGCATCTTTCCTTAAGCTGGGAACTGACTGCTGCACTCACCTGTGACCACCCAGCTCAAGAAAATAGACTTGCCTCCTGCTACGCCCACTGAGATAGCAGACCACTACCTGCTGTGTCCATCAAGCGCTGTGGCAAGGACATTTCAATCATATGTGAAACACCCTGTTTGGGGGTATACAACTACTCTGTGTACCCCACTTCTTCGGTGCCCTTTCTTCCTTCGGGAAGAAAGGCCCCGAGCCATGGTCCTCATAAAGCTTTGTTTAATTTTCTCTTGCTATTCTGTCTCATGTGAATTTAATTCGTTCTCTGGCCAGACGAACCCACATTTGGGAAGAGGAAATGTCTTCGTCCCCTACAATAACAAGCACCTTTTTACTTTATAACCAGGAAAAACAGCACTTCAATTTTGAAATAAGCTAGGAAAAATAACCAGTTACTAAAATTAACAGAAAAAAAATCTAATTAATTGTGGCTCCATATGGCATAAAACACCTAAGGAATAACATAAGAAATACTGGGGATCCACATGATGAAAATTATGATTAGGACATAAAAAGACTTGAATAAATGTCTCTAGAAGGGGAGAAGAAATGTTGCAAACATGTTAATTCTAGCCAAATTAATTTATAAATCAAATGCTATTACAACATCCCCACGTGAATTTTTTTAGATGAAGCAGAATTTTACAAAACAATTCTTAAATTGAAGTTAATGATGAATTGGAGAACAGTAGCTAAGAAAGTATTGAGAAAGAATTAACAAGAAGTTTTATTATTAACAAAGAGGGAATAGACCAGGGGTCAGCAAACTACAGTCAATGGGTCAAATCTGCCTGCAGACATTATGCATTCATTATCTATGGTTGATTCTCAGAGTGAATAGTTGCAACAGAGCTATGTGGCCCACAAGCCTAAAGTATTTACCATGCAGACTTTCACAGAAAATGTTTACCAACCTTTGCAATAGACACTTCAATTATGCTGTCATGCCCACAGTGTCTTCTCTAAGGGAATTCATTAAGGCCAAGAGAAGGCAAATTTACAAGGTACTATAATCCATGAGTACAAGTAAGCAGAAGCTAGAAGGTAGAGAAATAAAGGTCGGGCAAGCCAGTTAATAACAAAAGAAGCATCAATAGTGGTCAGGAGCTTTAAAAATACTGATGCCTGGGGCCACTCCAGACCAATTAAATCACAATATCCAGCTCTGGCTTATTTTTAAGGCTTCCCAGTTGATTCTAACGTACAGCTCTGACAGAGAACCACTGAACTAGCAGGAACACAAATGCAGAGTGGCTGAGTGATGTCAATGATGTAGTACGAGTAATGATCCAAAAATACCTGCCATTAAGGTGCCCAGAGCTGCTGGAATCCAGTTCCCATACTCAATATTGTTCTTATATTTAGATTCCCATTAAATCCCCATCTGCCACATTGCTTCACGTTTACGTATAATGAAACCCTACTAACAAGGTAGGCTGAGTGATTCATTTCTTGAGACCAAAAGAGGCAAGTACAGAAATCTGTATCAGATATGTAATTGCATGAAACAGACCCTCAGCAGAAATAGAAAACATGTGGAATTGTTAGGGTGTGACTGTAGAGTGAAAATTACACACAATCCCCTCCACATGCCAGGATGAAACAGTTTTTAGAAGTTATGTTGTGGTGTAGTCACTAATTATACAATTGCCTTTGTGACTCATACATGCATCCATTTAGGGTGAAGCTTTGAAGCAACTGGTAGTAGTTACAGCAACTTCAAAGAAATAAGCAAAGCAGGGTTTGACGGTTGTTTCTCTTCTGACAATGATGTGGGAATTCTGATATAACTGTGAGGCGCTAGCCCTGGAAAACATGATTTTGTCTCTGCTATAACTAGACATGGTCCTCAGTTACCATTCCAACAGGCATGGAATAACATGGATAAGACCGTAGGTTCCAAAGTTTGAGAACCAGTGGACTAAACACATCAGTTCAGGCTCCTACCAAACATATACCCACTTCCTTCTTCTAAAGACCACTACCCTGTCTACTGTCACAACTGTGGCACAGCCTTTGATGACCAGGTTTTGCTTCATATTATCCAGTATTACATCCTCTCCAATGAGAACAATTAATGGGACCAATCCATACATTGTCAGCAACCTATGACATGTCTAAGCATGAAAAAGTGCTGTACTAACAAAGATAAACTAGGCCAATTAGATTCTGTTTGGCATCTGAGTAGAAACAATGAGAATTAGGTAATCAGCAGTGAAAGCTGAAGCTGAAAGCCTCACTAAAGACAGGGTAATGGCAAAGCCAGTCATGAGGAAGAAAAGCGAGAAAAAACACAGATGATAAGGCAGAATAAAGAGCTAAATCAAGTCAACAGGACAGTGGAAAAGGTCCACCAACTCCACGCACTTAAGTCCCTAGAGCCGCCACAGATGCAGTTCCACGCCACGGTTCTTCTGATTCTTATGAAATCCCTATCTTCCTTACTGTATTTCACTATGTGCACCTATATGATAAATATCAATTTCTTGAGCTAAGCCTCTGTCTTCTCTCTTGAAACTAGACATCCTTTATAATTTAGAAAATAGTATAAGGTTAGGCTACATGAACAGAACTTCAGCAGGAATGTGAAACCCAGACCTGGTTATTACTTGGTGGTGGAGTAGAGAGCAGATGCATCCTACCACAAGCCAGGCTGGAATGTTAAGAGCTTACAGGAATCGTGGCAAAGTTATTGTTGCAGGACCACCCATCCAACGAAGGTAAGTTTTGTTTGCTTTTTTTTTGTTTTCTTTTAAGATTTTGTTTTTCCTTTTTCTCCCAAAGCCCCCTGGTACATAGTTGTGTATTTTTAGTTGTGGGTCCTTCTAGTTGTGACATGTGGGATGCTGCCCCAGCATGGCTTGATGAGCAGTGCCATGTCCGCTCCCAGGATGCGAACTGGCAAAACCCTGGGTCTCTGAAACGGACTGTGCAAGCTTAACCACTTGGCCACAGGGCCAGCCCCTCAACGAAGGTATGTTTTGGCACAATCAACAACAACGGAAAAAATTCAAGTGGCCAAGGAAGACCAAAGATAGATGGGTGCTTCTGAAATTGGCAGATAAATTTCTAAAATGGCCCCATGGCATTACTTCAGACTATAGCATCTGGCTGTGACTTGGTTACTCTCCAACATTTCTGCTTAAGTAAGAACTGGAAACATGCAGACAAAAGCATCTTTAGAAATGAATATATGAGATGAGGGGCATATGTGCTTAGTGGTCAAGATGTAGAAATGCAATATGAACATAGCTGAATCAAGTGCTGGCCACAGTACCATCTGAGGTAAATTGTCTCACCCATAGTTCTGGAGAAGAGGCAGTTCTAGATAGCAATGAATTTTAGAATATGACCTGTCCCGTCGTCCAAAGCAGAAGGTACCTGGTGTGGGACACACCACTGAAGTGCTGTGTCATTACATGACTCAGAAAGTCAACACCCAAGCAGAGGTGAGTTAAGCCACTGAAATTCTTGCACTGAGGAATAAAGTTTGTGAAATGCAAAAGGAATGAGGCCCACAGCAGAGGGAGTTGAACCTTCAAGGACAGAACTGGGAAACATGAGATACAGCCAAGAACATTGGAGCAATAAGCAAGGTTTAGTGATGAGTAATAAAAAATGTATGAGGAAACAATACAAACAAAGCTAGGAGGTAAACTAAAGCTTGAGAAGACAATGAGGAAAGCAAAAAAGCAGAGACAAGGAGGAATGAAAACACGTGATAGACTACGTGATGTCTATAAGTTAATAATACTGTATTGAATAATAAAAATTTGCTAAGAGAGTAGATTTCTGGTGCTCTCATCACATACAAAAGAAATAACTAGTAAAGAAGTTCATTAGTTTGACATCTGACTATAGTAATTACTCCACTATATATATCAAATCATGTTGTATACCTTAAATATATACAATTTTTATTTAAAAAAATGTTAAAGGTGGCATACCGGATGAATGATACAAACCCCTGTTGCCAACATTCCCAGATCAGTCTTGGAATCATTTCCAATCCTCAAACCATTTTCCTCAGAGAGGAAACAGAACTTTATTTTCTTTATTTTTTTTGTCATTATTCAAATATAGAATTTTCTTTATTTAGACCCTTCCAAGATCCTTACTTACCTTAGAGGCTGGCTATGCATAGCCGTGGGTGGTCCAAATTGCCTGGTTGGCCCAAGAGAAGTCTGTTTCTTGAAAATAAAGGCCTACAATACCAGAAATTGCTAACAGGATTTCAGCCACAACTGAAGCTCACCAAGAATGTGAGTTTTCTGAAACTCGTTAGGGTGTCACAGTAGGGAATAAGGAAGTGAGGATCCTGCTGCATATTAGAATAGAATGACAATAACCACTAGTAGTACAGGACAAAGCTGCTAATTAGGCATTTAAAGCCATCAAAGATGATGCTGTGAAGGATCTGGCAACTGTTACAATAGAGCGACTTCAAAGTTTTTCTGTTAATGGCCAGGTAGTGAATATTTTAGACTTTGCAGGCCATGTGGTCTCTGTCACAACTACTCTACTTTGCTAGTGCAGCATAAAAGCAGCTACAGCCAATACAGAAATGAACGTGTGGCTGTGTTCCAATAAAACTGAAACCTGAATTTTGTATAATTTTCACATCATGAAATATTATTTTCCCTTTGACTTTTTTAACCATTAAAAAATGTAAACACCATTCTTCACCCATAGGCTGTAAAAAAAAAACAAGCGGTGAGCCACATTTGGCCCATGGGCCACAGTTTTTTGATTTTTGATATATGGAAATAGAAGGTTGCATCAAAGATGGTCATGCAACTGTTTTTTAATTTGAAGATGTTATATTTAATATAACCAGGGATATTCTGATAGCTGTGTTAACTTTTCTGTTTAACAGACTACTCTTGTTCTATTTTTTTTAACCATCTTAACCATTTTTAAGCACAGTTCAGTAGTGTTAAGTATATTCACATTGTTGAGCAACCAATCTCCAGAACTTTTTCATCTTGCAAAACCGAAACTCTATACCCATTAAACAACTCCCCATTTTCCCCCTCCTCCCAGCCCCTGGCAACCACCAGATTTTTAAGAAACACTGCGTGGGCCAAAGAAGACCTGTCTACAGAAGGGATCTAGTCCAAAGGATGCCAGTTTGCTCACAATATTTCATTCAGTGTCTTGGCAAGTTGTTTAACCCACAGTAAGAATTACAATTACCTTGGACCGAAGGCATACTTACAAATAGCTAGAACAAAACCTTCACAAAGTACTTACCCTTTGCCAGATGGAGGCTAGTATTTTTCAATTTTATTTATATCCTATCTTAATCTGTTCTTTCCTAATCTATTCTATTCTAATCTATACAATTCCATTCAAAACTGTGACCTAGTTTTAAACACTACCCAAGGGAAACTGCCAACCTCCGGGCTGAGCTGAATGGGTAGTGCTGTACACCTATGTTTCGTACCACATGGGAAAACGGTAACTACAAATAAGCAAAATTATGAAGAAGCAGAAGCTATGAGGTTATAAAAGCATGTATAAGCACACTGTGTTGGCCTGCGGCATTTAAAAAAAACATTTAAGCTAAGAGCTCAAAATCAGGCACCTTGTAGAGAGCTGGAAATCCTGTTGATACTGGGCCACATTTCCACTGGGCAACAATCAGCAAGAGCCAAGGGGTAACAGCCTTCTCTTTTGGATGAAAGATGCATGTTCCAGTAGACCACAATCCCAAACACTCCCTATTATAGCCTCTTAGAAGCAGCAGCCGCTCTTTACCATCACGTTTGCATGCATTTTTATTTTTAGAGAAATCTCTCTTTTCCAATGACTCTATCCAAAGTAGATACACACACACAAACCACCAAAGTAGTGTTTCAAGTAAAAGAAAGAAAAAATCAGAACCATCTGGACCCTGTAGACATTTGCAATTGCGATCCCTGACATAAAGGATGGAGAAGCCACTTGTTAACAGATGCATTAGAAGCTAGAAGAGAGGAAGCAGAATAAAAGAAGTGTAATAATCATATTAATTGCAGAACATGATTGTGAAGACCCACAAACTGCTGCTATTGGTATATAAATACCTAATTAAACTGGGATAAGTCAGGCCTAGTAAATTTGTGTTCTTAGGAATTAGAATTGAACTATCAAAAGTAATCACAGTTAGCAAAAGGACCTCACACTGGAAGAATACACAGCAAGCCAACACAATGAGAGGAGGCCATGAAGGCCACAAGCAAGCAAAACTTATGACAATGGTGAAGCCCTAAGTAAGCAGAACCTATGAATAAGCTAACAATATGAGGTGGAGAAGAAAAGATAAAGTGGATAGGTAAGCCAATAGATATTGGGAGAAATGAGACACAAAAGATCCGCAGAAAGACAGAGTAGTTCAGTTACATAAATGGCACAATCCGAACATGAAGATCCACAAACTCCTGCTGCTGAGTTTCCTGGACCTTCCTAGAACCAGGCCTCATCCCTAAGGGGCATACACCATATTAAGGTACCCATCTATTTGGAATTTCATGTGATCCCGGTCACCATTATCTCCACACTAGCGGCCAGCCAATAATATGTCATCAGCTTACCAGAGAATTTGTTTCTAGCAATCAGAAGTGCCTAACCAATAGTAAGAAGCAGAACAGCCCCCCAGGAGGAATGCAATTCAGGGAATTGGCTACAATCTGTGGAGAATCCCCTTTGTTTTAAAGACGTTATGTGCAAACCAGCTTGCGATATCATGGAATTTAGATTTTATACTCACTAGAAGGTGAGACTTTGAGAGACTTGGTAGATGCTGCTTGATCGCAGCATTAGAGAGCTAACCCAGAGAGAATAAAGTAGACATGTCCTGGAGTTACCCACGCCCAGAATCTTTCTAAAGGGAACTATACTGCAAGCAAGCCTGGCTGAGAAAGCATTCTTGTGACCAACCATCCCTCCTCCGAATCCACGGCTGGTCAGATCAAGGGTAAGTAAGGATCAGACTCCGAGGATAGACAGACATCCACAAGCTGGTCAACAGCCTATGACTTATGGTAACATGAAAGCTGTCCCCAAACAAGGAGGAGGTGAGAAAACTAGATTCAATTTACAATTGGGGGAAACACAGAGGAACAGAAACTCAGCAGCTGAAATGAATAGATACACAATGAAAGAACATACCACAGCCTATGCAAGAATCATGAAGGATTTCAGTAAAATCAACGTAAGTAAAAGTAAGTACTCAAAGTAAGTAAAATCAATGAGTAAGCACAGGAATCAGAAGCTAAAAATAAGCAGAAACTATCCATCAGCAATAGGATAAAGAACAAAGGATGAAGAAGCCAGTTAGCAGCAGAAAGAGACCCAAAGATGTAAGGAAAGTAGGGATGTGTAGTTATTTGTGAGACTGTCACTTTCAATGATGGTCAGGTATATTTCTGGATGTCCCATGACTGGGTTGACTTCTAGTTTAGAGCAATTAAATGATTCTGGATATACTTGTGATAGCTGAGTTCTATGAGTCTAAAGCATTTTGGGATTATATAAAAAGAAAGGAAAACATTTGCACACAGCAATCAATAGGAGAAAATGTCCTAGACCAGCCAAACAGCAAGTGCTAACCTCTACAGTCTCAGGAAACTTAACCCACAGGCAATCAGGTTCTCAAATGAATGACAACTGGGCAGCATGGAGGACAAGAGCTGAAGCAGACAGTCTGCAGAGAGAAAGATGAGATAGAATGAAGACCATGCCTATAGAGGTTACAAAGCTCAGTTATGAAAAGGAAAAATACATAAGTATTCAGTAGCTAGGAGGCAGAGGAAGACAGAGTATGAAGAAACCAGTTGGTAGTAGAAGCAAGATGACATGCAGAAAACCAGAGAAATACGCTGAATCTCATTAACAATAGTACAACAGAGCTGAGTTCCGCAAATTTCTTAAACTGATCCAAATGAGCCCACTTCTTACAATTAAATTTAGATTTCAAGGAACAGACTGTCAAAAGGAATGTAACTATTTGGGGGTTGGCCCCGGGGCCGAGTGGTTAAGTTCACGCGCTCCGCCGCAGGCGGCCCAGTGTTTCATTGGTTCGAATCCTGGACGCGGACATGACACTGCTCATCAAACCACGCTGGGGAGGCGTCCCACATGCCACAACTAGAAGGACCCACAACAAAAAATATACAACTATGTACCGGGGGGCTTTGGGGAGAAAAAGGAAAAAATAAAATCTTTAAAAAAAAAAAAAGGAATGTAACTATTTGGAATTGGTTATATTGAAGCAACAAGGTAGACAGCCAGGCAAATCACTTTCGTGTCCCAGGACATACTAATGACATGTAAGGCATCCAGTCTGGGTACCACCTGTGCTCACGGAAACTTAAAATTGTGAAATATGAACAGAAACAGGTAATTAGTAGTAGAGACATGAAGTGAAAGAGTGCTCAAAGAGGTTATGAGGGGAGATGAGAGGCATTAACATGAGGAAGCTCACCATGACTAAGCAGAAACTATGAAAACAGAAGTTGTAAGTGTTGACGAACTACAGTCTATGGGCCAAATCCAGCCACCATCTTTTTTTTTTATAAATACAGTTTTGTTGGAAGACAGACATGCTCATTCATTTATGGATTGACTATGGCTGCCTTCATGCTACAATGGCAGAAACAATATATGGCCTACAAAGCATAAAATATTTATTATCAGGCCCTTTACAGAGAAGGCTTGCTAACCCCTGTTATAGAGGACAGCATAGGCCAGTGGTAGCAAAACTAAGACACACAGAGAAACAGAGGCAGAGAGAATATTTAGGTCTCATTAAAAACAGGGCACTGAAGGGGCCTGCCCCGTGGCGCAGCGGTTAAGGGTGCACATTCCACTTCGGCGGCCCGGGGTTCGCCGGTTCGGATCCCAGGTGCGGACATGGCACCACTTGGCAAGCCATGCTGTGGCAGGTGTCCTACATATAAAGCGGAGAAAGATGGGCACGGATGTTAGCTCAGGACTGGTCTTCCTCAGCAGAAAGAGGAGGATTGGCAGATGTTAGCTCAGGGCTAATCTTCCTCAAAAAAAAAAAAAAATTAGGACACTGGAGAAAAGACTCTGAAACTCTGCTGCGATCCTCACGAGTACCCTTACTATAACCCCCTAAACCCTGAATGCACTGGACATTTAGAAAAATTAGTTACATATAACATTCTGAAGAGATCCCCGCTGGAAAAGATTTGTATTTAAAAGTAAATAAATAACTTATGAACTGTAAGAAAATATATTTATCTTCACTATGAAATGCAAGTGAAGAATAAACCAGAAAAAAAAGATATCTGAACTACATAAAAATTAACAATTTCTATGCCAAATTGAGAAAAATATCTGCAACATATGGTAGATTAAAAATCAGTGTAAAAAAGAAACTCAAAACTAAGACCCAAGCAAGATTTTTAACTTTTTTTTTAAAGATTTTATTTTTTTCCTTTTCCTTCCCAAAGCCCCCCAGTACATAGTTGTATATTCTTCGTTGTGGGTCCTTCCAGTTGTGGCATGCGGGATGCTGCCTCAGCATGGCTTGATGAGCAGTGCCATGTCCGTGCCCAGGATTCGAACCAACGAAACACTGGGCCGCCTGCAGCGGAGTGCGCGAACTTAACCACTCGGCCACGGGGCCAGCCCCTTAACTGTCTTATCCCATTAGGAATCAAAGAAATAAAACTAAAACATCAAGGGAGACCATTTTTCACCCTTGCAATTGCCAGATTTTTTAAAAATCATAATATAGGGGCTGGCCCTGTGGCCAAGTGGTTAAGTTCACGTGCTCTGCTGCAGGCGGCCCAGTGTTTCATTGGTTCGAATCCTGGGCACGGACATGGCACTGCTCATCAAGCCATGCTGAGGCAGCGTCCCACATGCCACAACTAGAAGGACCCACAACGAAGAATATACAACTATGTACCGGGGGGCTTTGGGGAGAAAAAGGAAAAACATAAAATCTTTAAAAAAAAAATCATAATATAGTGTACTGGTGAGGATATGAAAAAACGGGCATTCTCATACACTACTAAAGGGATTGTACATTTAATTCAACCTTAGGAAACAAACATGGAGACGTGCAAAGATTTATCTACAGGGATGTCCACGTTAGTATTATTTACACAAAATTAAAACGACAGTAATTGAACAAGGGCCTTGTGGGGACCTGGAATTGGCCACCCCAAGATATGTCTCTTTGGCATCAGGATTATTTGAGGCTGATTGCTTTTGATAAACTGGGACAGGGAAGGAGGCTCTGAGGAATGGAACTTGCCCTTTGTTAGCACACATTTACATTTGTAAGGTAAATCTCTATCTGTAAAAGGTGCCTCCCTCTCTGTACCAGGAAGAAGAAAGGAGATGACCTTCTCTCCAAAAACTCTTAATCAATACCAAAGGCAAGGACTTAAATCTGCATTTTATTGTGCTAGTCTGGTAACCTCCTGTAACTGACTTCCCTCTTCCTCCCAATGTTGGCATTCCTTAAGGATTAAGCATCTTTCCTTAGGCTAGGAACCTATTGCTGCTGCGCTCACCTGTGACCGCCCAGCTCCAGACAATAGACTTGCCTCCTGCTAGGCCCACCGAGATAGCAGACCATTACCTGCTGTGTCCATCAAGCGCTGTGCGGACAGGGCAATCTTGTGACTATTGTGGGAGGGACGTTTCAGTCACATGTGAAACACCCCGTTTAGGGGTATATAACCACTATGTGCACCCCACTTCTTCGGTGCCCTTTCTTCCTTTGGGAAGAAAGGCCCCGGGCCATGGTTCCTCATAAAGCTTTGTTTAATTTTCTCTTGCTATTCTGTCTCATGTGAATTTAATTCATTCTCTGGCCAGACGAACCCACATTTGGGGAGAGGAAATGTCCTCCTCCCCTACAGCCTAAACATCAGATACAAATCAAATTTTTACATTCATGCAGTGGTATGTTATGTGCCAATTTAAAAGAGATGTTATTAAAGTATATTTAAGGGCATGGGACACACTTGAGATCTGCTTAATTTAAAAGAATCAGGCAAAAAGATTTCATTAATGACCCCAACGTCAACAACTGACAAAGACTGCTATCTCAACCAAAAACTCACTCTTGACCACAGAAACAAAACAGGAAAAAAAATCAAATAAAATAGAAAATAAAGTTTAAAATAGGAAATTTAGCAAACCTAATTCAAAATCATTGCAAAGTAAGAAATTTTCTTCTAGAAATGCAAGGTAGGTTCATTATAAGGGAAGCTATTAAATATAAACAAATACAACAAAATGGCCAAAGAAAAATACTTCCACGTTCAACAATCACTCACTTGATGAAATACCTGTTCCTTTGTCCAGATCCCATTTTGAGGTATCAACGGAACAATTAATTCCTCCTAATCCTGAAAGCCAAATTTAAGATTTGACATAGCAAATTACCAAAACCAGCCCCCTACCTTGACTTAAGGTAGTGATTATATCCAAAGTAACTTCCGTATTAGATTCACTTATAGGCATGGGTGGTGTAGGAGACATATGCTGGTGTAGAAAGTAAACACTAGAACTGACACTGTAAGGATAAAAACAACATAAATATAAAGACAAAGTCACTACTAAGTCATGCAAAGAAAGACCTATGGCAAAGAAGAGGATTCTTCTAAGGGATGGTAATAACATGGCCCGTGAAGATTCTATCACTCTATCAAGCACCCAAGCCAACATCTAGATGACTATTAAGTCATGCACATGATGCACAGACCACAAGACACTTTCCGGTGCTGATTCAAGTATAGCTGTGTTATTGTATTACACACATTGTGAGTAAAAATCACTCTGAATGCTTGCTTTAAGTATCACCGCAAGTCTTTCTATTCTAGTCTTCACGTATGTATACCGTAGAATGGGGATGGCATGCTACAGCCCATGGGCTGAACTGGGCTGCTATCTGTTTTTATAAATGAAGTTTTATTGGAAGACGGTCCTGCCCATTTGTTTCCATATTGTCTACGGCTGCTTTCATGCTACAGAGGGGGGAGATGTATTAAAATTAGGATAAAGTCATAATTAGGAAACATAAGTTGCAATTTTTTGGATACTTGAGAACGGCTACATTTAAAATACATTTTAAAATTTATCCCTGAGAAGGGAAGAAACTGAGGGAACCACATAGGATAAACGCAGAACTGCAACGAGGCACATAAAGCATAGTTCTTTCTGTATATATGACCCAATTTGTGAATGTGCTTTCTTTGCGAGCTTCATTTTACTGGGAAGAAATTCAAACTGACTACTGTGAGATTCCATACTTTCTAAGATCAGCTATAAATCCAAGTCCCACAGAAAACAAAATGGATTGGCGGGGGCGGGGGGGGGGGCACTGAGGATTTGTAGACATAATACATTTAATCTACGTCAGAAGTTGGCAAACTTTCTGCAAAGGGCCAGATGGTAATGCTTCAGGCTCTGTGGACCATATGGTCCCTGTCGCAACTACTCAACTCTATTATAGTGTCAAAGGCAGCCATGAACAATACTGAATGAGCAGGAGTGTGTTCCAACAAAACTTTATTTACAACAACAGGCAGCTGGCATGTGGGCCATACTTTGCCAACCCCTAGAGTATGGTAACTGTCTGGACATTATTACATTACCAGCAACAAAATTTGTGAAAGTATTTATTGACAGGTATTCTTGTTGTTTTCCACTTGATACGAACAGAAAGTAACGTTATCAGTATTGTCTGCTAACGGAATTCCAGCGGGAGATGCTGATCTGTACAGCAGGCTGTTCCAGCCCCTGATGCACCTGGCACCTGAATTAACATCCTGCCAGTGATGGGATTTTCAGTTGTGACTCTGACTCTTGCGATTCCTTTCGGTTTGGTGCAGAATAAAGGATAACCTCACAGAAATTGTCCAACATAGACATCATGCAGGAGGGTGGGCATAATAATAAAAGGCATGAAGAAAAAGATAAACAAATGGTAAGAGGCTGTGTGGGAGAGAAATAAATGCCAACCTATCCAGAGTAGTCATCTCTAAAAGTTAGAGGGACCTACACATCCTTCGCACCATCATTCTTGGGCATCTGAATCTTCCTTTGAGAATGAACCCCTCACATGTGCTCCTGTGTCTGGGCAGAAGACAGTAACGAGGACCCCACAAGGCAAGAAGTCCCAATGACTAAGAATGCGCTTGCCACATTCTAGCGCTTCAGGTATAGTGAGGTGGTTAAGATCTTTGGAGTGTGACACACACAGTTCCACTACTGGCTCCCTGTGTTACACTGGTGACATCACCTCTCTGATCCTCAGTTTTATTATCTGTAAAATAGGAACAAATCCTACTTCTCAGAGTTACTGTTAAGCTAAAATGAGATAATATGTGGAAAGCACTTGCCTAAAACATAAAAGGCAATTATAACTGATAAGTGCTACTATTAATATACATTACTTTAGAAAGGAAATTTTCAAAAGTTATGTGTGGGTGCTAGATGACTAGCCTAAAGAGAAAGAAAAAGAAAAAACAGCAGACCTGCTGTCAAAAAAGGAAAAGAGGATGGATAATGGGGATAGGAAAGTCTTAGGGAAAGAACTGTGGTTCAGACAGCAAAAGCCGGATTTATACAACCTATTTTGGCCGATACAGAGAAAGAGATAGGGAGACTTTTTTTAACAGCATGTTAACATTCATATCCTTACATGTGAACAATATCATTTTGAAATAAGTTGTGGTGGCGGACACAGAATGCAGGAATTCCCTTTGTATCAGTGATTATTCCAGGCTTCTCCTCAGCGAAAAGCCAACTTTTCTATCACTCAGGTTCCCTGTGCAGGCTAATCTACCTAATTCTGCCAATAGAAACTACCCAAACACTCCAGAGCCTATACCAGGAACATTATGCTATGAAGACACCATCTCAAGAGTATCCTCATGGGAAAAGGTGACCTTTATTACTTCCATGAAAAATGACAGATACCAAGGACTGATCTGGCCCTCAGGTATTAACTCTGGATGGAGGTACTATTAGCCTAAGATAGGGAAGGCCTCTGCAGAGATCTCCCAAGAAGAGCCATAGTATAGATGTTGCCTAGTTTAATATGAACCATTTCGTGGCTTCCTAAAGCCTATTAGGGGACTGACCCCTGAGGAGCCAAAAATGAATGCCAGTCCAATTGGTTTAAGAGCAGTGCAATCTGGAAGACCATGCTGCCTCTGAAATTACTGATCCAAAATGCCATACACTTGGCTGCCACCGAAACAATGAGCCTCTGCTATTTGCTGGCTTTTGACAGGACGTATACAGCTCTACAGTCTGATTAAGAAAAAACTCTCAACAAGTCTTGTTTGAAAGAACAGACACTCCCGTTAAAAGGAGTGAATTATTGTCACACTGATGTTATTTGTGACACGCAGTTTACGCCACCTAGTTTACCTAGGAACCATTTCAGTTCTTCTGCAAGGGGTGATCATAGACTTGGTAAGCATATAATCCATCCCAACCGTTTTGAGAAAGATGTACTATAGAATAGACTGCAGGCTTTAAAAGTATTGGCCCCTGGAAGTGACATTTCTAAGAGCCTCCGTGACAGGAGTCAGGGCAGAGCCAGCCTTTCCTACCCTACTTACCTTAATCACTGTGTTACCTTAATCGCTGAGAGGCACCCCTCTTCTGTTGCACATTCACTCACATGGCAGATCTGGTGGACTCTCTAAAATGCTTTTCAAACATATCTTTCATAATTCATCCTAGTGAGGGGTTACAAAAAGGAAAAAGATTGCTTTCATCATGTATGACCCTCCCATATTCAGCCTGGTCAGCCTCCACTGCACTGAGAGACAGTGGCAGGTATTAAAAGGGAGAATGGGAAGTGGGGGGAAAAACGGAAGGTGTTGCTTAGTCTAACCCAACCATTTTTAATGCGATTTTTCACACCATAATGGAAAAACTTTTGATGTAACATTTACGATACATTATGCATTTACTGGTAATTTATTCCTTTGTCTACTCTTACAAGAATGAAAGTTCCGTGATGGCAGAACTTTCTCAATATCTAAAATAGTCTCTGGCACTTAGCTATCTGTTGAAGGAAGGGGGAAAGTGCTGCATTCCGATCATCACTTCCATACCACCAACTGGGGACTCCCCTCCCCCAAACCACCACCAACTTACCAAGGCTTCCCGGCTGCCTCACAAGGATATCCATGGCAACAGTGATTCATTCTGGCTCACTGGTGAACCCACTGGGCAGGAAGCCTCAATATAAGTGACAGGTAGTCTTAGTGTTGCTCTTGACCAACGACAAGGTTTCTGGCTGCCCAAGAATCTGCATTTTTAACAAGCATCCCAGGTGATTTTATGCTTAATAAAATTTTACACCATGGAAATTTCCTTCATCAGGGGAGCACAATCTCAGAGGCTATTATAAAAATCGTTCAGTATGGAATAAAAACATTTCTGTCTCATATGGCCTCCTTGGGCTTAGATGGAATCTAGAGGATGCAGTGGTAGAAAACACATTACTGGCTTGGATTCAAGTTCATTTTCTACACCAACTAGCTATAATCTTGGGCAAGAAATCCAATTCCCCCCACCTGCAAAAATGGGAGAATGGAGAAAGCAGAGGTTAGGCTCATTACTCTGTAGTGTAGTCTGAATATTTTAAGACCTTTTTTCATATAATGCAAAAATATCAATAATTGCCTAGTGCCTATTAAGACTATCTCCCCCGCTCCTTCCCACTAACTGGGCCACTGACCACCAAAGCCTCTGACCACTTACCGAGACTTCACAATGGTTTGATAACCATGTGTAGGATGCTGATTTGAGCCTCTCCCAATTCTCTAGTAGCCTCACTGGGCCAGGCAGCACTCAATATACCTCTTCACCACTGGCATGATTTCTGATCACATTTGGTGTCACCTGTAGGATAGAGAGAAGGACGAAGAAACAAATTTAAGATAGAACTGTCAAGGTTTGAGATCTAGCTTTAATTTTACTTTTACCACCTTAGTCAAGTCATCCAGCCCACACCATGGACCTCAGATTTCATTCTTGCATCACAATTATGTTCTTTATCTGGTAAAGGCTGTTGCAATGCCTACAATTAAGGATTCTTGTCCCCATTTTAAATGAGATAACTTGGGTACAGACACCCTAAGCAATTATACCAAAATGTTACAACTCAGATATAAACTCTGATGCTGATCTCCCCAGCTGCCTGCAAGTCCTTCTTCCCCTCTTTAGATCTCAACATCCCTATCTTTGAATGGCGGTAAACCTGATCTCTCAGGGGCCCTTCTATGTCTGGCAGTTATGACCCTCCATTTCATACTCCTGACTAAAAGAGCCCCCTAAAAGTGAATGAAACCTCTATCTAGTCATCAGATGGCATTTGGTTCACACTGATGAGGAAAGGTAACAAAACCCTGGGCTCTGGACCAAGGTCTATCATTTACAATCTCAACTTCTACCAGGAATCACCTTACTCAAATGTGAAAAGGAAGTGAACATATCTCTTCCCTTACCAGCTGCCTGGGTTACCAAAAGGATCACAGGAGCTAGGCAGGCCCTTGGCTAGTCCCCTACCTCCAAGACTCAACCACTAGGAGAAATGGGGCTGAGACCTGAGACCCACGTAGGACAAGCCAAAGACCCCCAAAAGTCCTTTCTTTTTAAGGAAGCATCAGACTGCCTCTAAATTTCCCAATCCCTAGCTGCTTAGCATGAAAAGCAACCCAGAAATCTGGCAATTCAGCGATGGCACAAAGCCCGGGCTATTAATTATTATCATTAGATGCTGGCAGCACAAGCTAGTGTAACTAGGTTTCCTGTTATTCACTGAGATGCAGGCAATCTTCAAACCCTAGGAAGATCCAAGAAGCAGTTTCTCAGGGCTCATTTGTAACTGTTTCATCTACCACCAGCAAAAAAGTATGTCTTATAATCTACTAGTGATATGAGATCCAGGCAGAAAGCTCTCTCACCATATGTGGGCGATATTCATGCTGCCAAGTGTGTATGTGGGAGGAAGCAGGAGCCTTGATGGGTTTGGGCCATCTCTTTATTGGATAAAGTAAAGCAGCCATTATTAGAGCAAGATCTGCACATCCACAAGCAGCTGCTGCCATTAGCAAGTATTTAGCTTATTAAAGCCTAGAGGGACAAGGGTGGGAAATGAATGTGTACAGGGCCTAACTGGGAAATGGTAATATAAACCCTAGTAAATAAATGGTATTTATAAACGGTAAAATAAATGGTAAGTATAAACCCTAATGTGTGAAATGTCTGCACTAAAGAGCCAAGAATAGAGTAGCTGGTAGTTAATGCCTTTCTCTGAAGACGGAGATCTATTTCTACCACTCCCTTCTTCCACCCCACTCAGCTCTTTTCCAAACTAAACTGCTCCAGGTTCCAGCCCCCTCACCACCCCACTAAAATTCCACTTCTGTTCAGGTCAACAAATTTCAAAATGGAAATAATTTCAATGTTTGCCTAACTTTGAAAGTCACATGTACACTCTTGAAAAAAATTCCAGAAATACATTAAGGATAGAAAGTAAAAACCACAGAATCCCAGAAAGTTTAACACTCGGGGTATGTTCTTCCATCTACTTTCATGTATATTTAAGAACATGAATTTTTATTTTACAACAATTGGATGAAACTATACTACTCTTCTGTAGCCTTTTTTTCAACTAATATACTGGGTACATCTTTCCAAATCAAATATTCATCTACAAGACTATTTTTATTTTTAATGCCTATGTTGTACATGAATAGGCTAAAATTTATCCAAATTCCTATTTATGATAGGTAAGTTTTTCCATTTTTTACTGCTATGAACATTTTGATCCTTCCCATGCCTAAACCTTTTAGAAAATCCTTAAAATATTTTAGAATTTATTTAGAACATTTGGGGGTATATCCCTAGATATGAAATTGCTAGGTCAATGGACATGCAAGATTTATTCTGCCAACTAATATATTGCCACACTGATGCTACAAAGGATCACACTCAAAGTGGACATATCCCACTAACACTAGTATGACATTTTTTAATCTTGGCCCATGTGATAGGTATTAAATGCAATAATGCATTTTTATAAATACAAGCATTTATTACTAAGAGAATTACAAAGATGAGCAACATACAGCCTCTGTCCTCAAGCTTGAATGAAGGGAGATAGATACAAAGAGGTAACATTTACCATGATCATATTCATGATAAAGATGAATTACATTTCAGTTGGTGGTGCTTCCTAATTGACTCTGTGGCTAGTGCTAACAGAAAAGATCCAATTGGGGCTGGCCCGGTGGTGCAGCGGTTAAGTTTGCACGTTCTGCTTTGGTGGCCCGGGGTTCGTCGGTTTGGATCCCAGGTGTGGACATGGCACTGCTTGACAAGCCATGCTATGGTAGGCATCCCACATATAAAGTAGAGGAAGATGGGCACGGATGTTAGCTCAGGGCCAGTCTTCCTCAGCAAAAAGAGGAGGACTGGCAGCAGATGTTAGCTCAGGGCTAATCTTCCTCAAAAAAAAAAAAAAAAAAAGAGATCTGAGAGAATATTATTAGACAGTAGTCCAAATTAAAAATCCGTTTGCTAAAATTCCAAGGAGTTGTGCTAATGCTGAATATCATCAGTGGCATTTCAATGTGACTTTACTATTTCTCCTTCAAGTCTTAAAGGAAAGAACCAAGTGGAAGCCACTCAGAAAATCACCTGCACCGCAAGCCGGTTAAGTGAATGAAGTGGAGGACAGTCTATTATTAGAAGGATTCACACTGGACTTGGTCTTCCTTCTTTCCTTCTCCTACTACTTCCAGTAAACAACAGTGAGCTAAAGCCATTTTCTCCCAGAAACAAAATGGCTTCTCTCCCTGGGACTCTCATTCCCAGGCAGATCTGCTTATACACAGCTAGGCTGCAGTGGCATCCATGCCAACTTGGAAAATACAGATAAGGATCAAAAGAAACTATTTTTTGGCACCATGATGGGTCAGATACAGATGAGATCAAAATGAATGACAACATGAATATTTTAAAAACCCATCCAACAAAGACATATGAATGTGCAGTAAAGCAAATATAGCAAAATGTTAATTGCACCATCTAGGTGGTGGGTATATGGGTTTTCACTGTACAATTCTTTCAACTTTTCTGCATGTATGTTTGAAAATTTTCATAATAAAATGCTGGGAAAAATCCACCAAGCAGCTTGAACAACAACGCTGTAAGGCCTTTCCCTTCATTTTACTCCTAGAATGAGAATATCCAATATTCTCTCCAGTTTGTTTTCTCAGATCTAGCTTTCTTGCATTGGACTTGGAGCTCTGCAACTTTTTAATGAAGTGAAATGAACCACAATATACTCACAGGCAGGTTACCAAGACAATGTGGTAGATTAGGGATGGTAGAGGGGAGGACCCTAAAATCTTGGAAGTCCATGCTTGCTACCTGTAGAAGTCTGAGTAAGTCAAGATTTCAGAAACACCACTTCTTCGGACCTTCTAAACATTTGCCTCAGCCTACCTTTCTGCCTTATCTCAGATTAATTCCTTATTTTCCATATTTTCACTGCAAAGAGCTGTGTAGGAAAGAGGGAGGCAAGTAATAAGGCACTAAGGCATGGTATGTCCACGTGCTTCAAGTTAGGATATAACAAAAGGAATTTCGAGAGTTGAAGCTTGAAACTTGATGTTGAAGGACACAGTGTAACTGACTGACTGCAGGACCCTGGGGGAGGTCTTATAATCAATCTCCTAGTTTGAAGTGTGTCCTAGCTTGCCCATCTGTAAAATAAGAAAAAGACTTGTCATAATCAATAAAGAATGAGGTAAATAAATGAGTTTCTGAGATACTACAAGTATCTCTGGTGAGTGGAGAGGGGAATAGAACCATCACTGTTGAGTGATGATCCAAAACAGGGTAGGCAATCTTTTTCTGTAAAGGGCCAGGCTTTGTGGGCCACCATGTCTCTGATGTAGCTATAGCTACTCAACTCTGCCATTGCAAAAAGGCCACAGACAAAACAACAACAAATGAGCATGGCTGTGTTCCAGAAGAACTTTAATTGCAAATCCAGGCGGTCCATGGGCTGTACTTGTGCACCCCTGATCTAGAACGTGAACCCTACCTAGGAATACCATTTGGAGGATGACCTGAGGAGGAGTGAAAAGGGGATGAGCCTACATGTAGGAACCATTTATCAAACACTGGGCAGTGAGGATGAGGCTCCCGATCTGGCAGCTATCACCCAGGTCCCACCAAGGAAGAAACTGTCAGCAGTAGCAACATCTGTAAACACCAAGGACTGAAATCCAAACACAAAAATAGCATTATCTCAGCAGAAACACTTAAGAAGGTATATACAAAACTAGAAACAAATACCAAGTTTCTGACCACGTGCATTTTGAAGAAATAGTTGACAGTCCAGAGCCTGTGGAGATCACGTTAGCAGGCACACAATAAATGTTTGTTGATGAGTCATTCATTTATTCATCCAATAAACATTTACTGAGGCCTACTAATGTGCCAGGCTGGGCTCTGGAGGTGAAGACACTGTCCCTGCCCTCAAGGAGCTCACAGTCTAACTGAATACATAGGAAGGGAGACACGCATATACACAGACAATTACAATACAACCTGATAAGTGCTGTAACACTTATCAGGTTGTATTATAATGGCCGATGTAAAATTTCTTTCCAGGGGGTGCTGCTCCAGGCTGCTGCCGGCTGTAACATCAAAAGAGGGGAGGAAGAAATTGTAGAAATCCAAGGTTAAATGCTTTTAGGCTACTTCAAATATCCAGGCTCTCCCTAACTCCTGATCATAGGCGGTTTGGGGATCTCGACATTGGCATTATGTAAAATGGGTCTGTCACACTTAAGATATAAGCACAGGCCTCCAGTAAAGGGCCATCTCAACCACCTCCTCTACAACACAAGCTTTGCTGTTGTTTGGCTTCATTTTGTTTTGCTTATTATACATCTGTCAACTTCCCCACCACACACATAAGCCTAGTTGAACATTTGCGACTAACTAGCAAATGCTGAAAAATGGGAGCTTACAACTAACTGGATTAACCCAGTGTTACTGGATGGCAAAAAACAGTAAGTAACAGCTTGCTTGCTGCCTCTAAAGCCAATAATCCCCATCCTTCACTGAAAAAATTAAAATTGGACTGTTGTTAAATATAAAAGAGATAGTATATAGCTCACGGAGTGGGAATAATAATTTAGAAAGGTTTACTTAATAAATATAATTAAACAGATTCTCTGAATCACAAATAACAGATCCAGTTTGAGGAAACCAGAATGAGATGGCCCATCCCTCCCAAGATCTTTGAGAACATCTAATCTAAATCACCCATATATTATAAGTAAGAAAAATGAAACAGAGAGGTAACACACTCTTCCCACCTCCTTTTCAAAATTCAGTGAGTGGTACAGTAAGAGATTCCTTGAGGAGATTACTAATGTCAACTAGACATTTGGTTCAAATGGTTTTGTACAAAGATAGCATGCCCCATACCCTTCTTAGTAAGGCCTAGGTTTTTAATGGCTCTTTTGTCCCTCCACCAGCAAATTGAGCTGATGACATCAATAAACTGTTGCCATTTACACCAGGATCTCTGTCTTAGGACCCAAAGTCTCTAAGGTCACTCTTTTATATGCTTAACATACTATTTTCCCCTAAAGTCATTTCAATGCTGTTACCTACACTGTTCTATTCCGCCAATTGTCAGCCCACACTCACAATGTCTTCTCAGTTATTAGTTTGTTCCCGTTAGCATTTTACATCCCCAAAGAGCTTAGTGTTATCTATAAATGTGGACATTACACTTTGTCCACAGCCTCCCCCAGGTCACTCATATTCAAAACAAGATCAGCCCCTGAATGGATGAGGGAGAGGGGACTACTGTTTTGTGTTTTGCGAAGGTTGGTTTCTTATTAGGGACAAAACGTTGCCATGTCTTCTCCACACCCACAGCCAGGGAGCACCACTGCTGTGCAGCACTCAAGAGTGCTTTGCTTTTAAGATAAAAAGAAATGGCTATCTATTTAAAGGACAGACAACTGTTATCTCAAAATGGCTACCAAGAATCTGACATGTATTCTATGTAGCAGTTGTCTTTGGAATCACAAACATTTCTTCAGACTCAACGGCAACAAACATTAGCCAGGAGCGTATGTGCAACAAATGACATTTGTCATTTGCAACAAATAACAAGGGATAATAGATCCTTATACAGAACACAAAATACAGAGTTCTCACAGATAGATAACATTCAGACCCAAATTGAATAGTTCACAAAAGGAAATCAGAGCTAATAATTAACATCTGAGAGTCCAGTCTCACTAATAATCAGAGAAATGTCTCAGAAAGACGCCATTCTTTTACATATAAACTTAACAACAACAAAAAAATTTAACTATTTAAATGACTGGGTACAAAAACTGACAATTTTTTAGAACTCTATGATGGCAAGTCTTTATAATGTTCAAACTTTCTGATGAATAATTCTAATTCTGGAACTCTATTCTATAAAGAAAGAACTCAAAATAGGTAAACAATAAAAACTAAATGAAAAGACATTCATTACATAATTTAAAATCATGAAAATTTTAAAATACTTCCATAAAATACTTTCCACAACAAAATATCATGAAACCATTAAATGACAATTACAAAGAATGTTTAACACGGAAACAATGCATGTTATAACATTAACCACAAAACACGATATAAAATGGTACAAATATATATGATCAACTGTACAGAAATGCAGAGAGAATGAATAGAAGTGACACATTTATTAACACTGGTTATCTCTGGGTGGTGAAATTATGGATCTTTTTTCCCATAGCCGATGGTTATCCTCAGACAAAGCAACAATGAATACCTGCAAAAATTCTAGATTGATGGAACTATCCAAACTTAAACAATGGAAGAAAAATCACAAAACACAAGACAGATTTGACCACAATTTCAAACTTCTATTAATCAAAAATTTAAAAACAAGAATTAAAAGGCAAACAATAACCTGGAGTATATAACAATACAGAAATCTGAATAATACCTTTCATTTACAGAACACATTCAAATAAATAATAAACGTTAAACTAAAATTCCAACAGATAAATCAGTATGACATGAACTAACATCACATGAAAGAAAATAAAACTGCTAAGAAACATATGGAGGAAAAAAGAATCCAAACTCATCAATAACCAAAGAAACGCAAAATTAAAATAATACTGGTTTTTATCCACAAAATAATTTTTTAAACAAACACTACTCAGTGTGTGAGTAAAAATGGGTACAACCTTTTGGGGAAGAAATTTGGCAAAATACATAGTGTTAAAAATGTTCATATTCATACCCTTTGACGTAGTAATTCCACTTCGACGAATCTATCCTAACCAAATAATTTTAAAAATCCATGCATTTTCAGTCTTTTATCATAAGAAAAAAAGAAATAACCTTTCCTTTACCATTGGACATCTGTATTATTAACACACCAAAATATTAATAATAGGTAAGAAAAAAATCTCTACTGCTGCAAATGACCGGTTGTCTCAAATCAGGCAAAACAAGAAGGGTGTGTCCAGCGTGCCGCAGTCGGCCATTTTAAACCCTCTGCAGAACAAAAAGCACAGAAGACAAGAGTAAGAGTAGATAAGGATGGCCACCCTACTAGGCTCCATATTAATTCTTGACTTTCTGTCTCCACATACATAACCCTGTACAATGCACTAAATAAGAAACAGCAAACAGGTCTTTCCTAAACAACACAGGTAAGTTATAAACAAAATTTGCAATCATAAACAAGGGTCCTTTAAATTTGCCCCCTCATTTTAGGGGATAAAGCCTAATGTTTAAGAGCACAGGATTCTGGAGCCATACCACTTGGATAAAAATCCAGTCTTAGCCATTCAACTGGATGTAAGGCCTTGGACAAATTACTTGATCTGTATCCCTCAAATTTCTCATTTGTAAAAAGGATGAACAACGGTACTGCTATAAGACTGTCGAGAGTACTAAATGAGTTAAGGCATGTGTAAAAGCACGTAGACCAGTATCTGGCAGGTAGTTTAAGCGCTATAGACCGCTTAAGTATAATTATTATTATAGATAGGTAAATAGGCCCAGAGAATGAAAAAGACCAGCACGAGATAACAGCTAAGATTATTGGAAAAGACCTGTCTCCCCAGTTTTGGGTCCAGTGCCTTTTCTACATATCTAAGTGCTAAATTATTAGTTTCAGCGACTAACAATAGCTCCTCACTGACAGCCATGAGAGTACGGCTATCCAAAAAAAATCTTCCCCCTAGACGAAACCGTGCTCAAAGTTTTACAGAAAAAATAATTTAGAGGAAAGGGTATGGGCCCAGGTCACCTTCATACCACCACTGCCATTTGCCCAAATCCAAGGTTTAAAGCCAAGTGTAACAAGCATGCGGAAACAGCCAAATCCTCACCCCTATATTCTCAAGGGGAGAAAATCAAGGGCTTCTGACCAACATAACAGCAGATTCTTACAATACAGCAACCACTGTGTTGCTCCTCTGATGGGATGAAAGAATGTGTCCAGAGCCACGTAGAGCGGCCCAAGATCTGCAAGTCCGACAGAGAGCCCTCCAAATGTGTACTGTCCGAATATGGCCTATCTCCAAGTACTCTAGTTTTACGCATTTCCTACACACAGCCAGCTGCCGCAACCTTTTATAGAGTCACCATCGCCTCCGCATTTTTAAGCCCACATTACCGACAGGCTAGTGAGAGACTAAGATTCTGGGTTAATTTTTGGAGAACTTGGCCACAGCCTAGGACAACTTCAACTCGAGCTGATCCCTTCACCCAGCGAGAAAGGTAGATCTGCTTCTCTGCAGGCCCTCCTAGCCCAAAATGGCCAAGCAAGGACAACTTACCTCCCCCCTCGCCATTTTGCAATCTTAATTACACGTACACTGCGCGCCTCCCCTCTCCGTCATTCCGTCTGAAATACGCATGCGCCCCTCTTCCCTCCTGCCGTTTAAAGCCAACCGTCACAATGTTGTCGCAAATACGCATGCGCACCTTCACGCTCCCTCCCAACCGCTGACGCCAACTACTTACTAGCAACTTTGCTTTCTTGAATGCGCATTCGACCCCCTCTCCTCCCCGAGCCTTGCGCGCGCGCGTCCCTCCCGCTCTCCCCCACTGGAGGCCCCTCCCCCTCACGTCAGGCCTCCTCAGATGTACCTGCGCGCCGCCGCGCCGCGCCGCGCCGCGCCTCCCCAGCCATTCAAATGCACATGCGCACTGCGCCTGTCCTCCCCCTCCGTTTTTTATATACACATGCCTGATGACATCGGGACGTGTTTCTCGCTACAGTTGTGCCCCCATGCTCAAGGAGAGCCATTACCAGCCTTCCCTAATGGGGGTAGGTTTGATAAACTAGGGAAGTGCAGTACGGGAAAGACGGCTTTGCAGGTGATCCGAGCCGCTGCCAAGTCTAGATGGAATCCACCGCGAGTACCCTCGGACTCCGTAATAAGACCCTCCACCCTGAACAAAGGCAAAGAACGTTCTCATAATCGGATGAGCCTGGTCCTATGGCCCCGCCCTTTACACCTTCTGCTACATACGAAGAACTCCAAAATTGTTAAAACAGGGAACGTTTGGAGAAAGACCGACGCTCAGGTGCCTCAACCTTGGTTAGAGGAAAGGAGTCTGTATTCATTCCTTTCACAATGAGAAGTAAATGCTCAACATCCTCTGGAAGGTCTGAGGCCCCTTCTGTCCCCCATTTTTTCCTCTCGTGAACCGGGAGAACACACAAATTAAGGATCTCCCTGGCACGAGTTCCCTCCGCCGCCCTCTATGTTCTTCCCCTACGTCGTTCCTTTACCTCCTGGCTGAATCGACTGTCGTAGCGAGAATTCTTAGCGCCGGCCGTCCCAAGACAGGGTGGAGGCACAGCGGCACAGAGTTCGCGTCGCCAGGGTGGCAGCAGCAGGCCAAGGTGGCAACGGACAGATGACCAGCCGCGCTTGCAACTGCACCGCTGAAGCCAGTAAAGGACTGCCTCTCCAGGATCGCCGCAGTGTGCTTCCAGCGCATGCGCTGAGCACGCCCTCTTCTCTCCACCGCCACCCACCACCACCTTTCCGAGGCTAGCCCGCCGGCCTTATTCGCCTCTTCCGCAGTGACCAGGTCCCTTGCCTGTCCTGCTTCTTCCTTCTTTCCTCCCCTTGGTTACACCGGCTTCCACCACCATCCCTCCCTCATCCCATCCTTCCTTCGTCAATCCCTCTCCCATTCATCTTAGCCCAACATTTCATTACCGTCTTCCTGTTGTCTGCCTTTATTCGCTGTTATCCTAGTGGACTACCCTTCCATTCTTGGCCTTCCCTGCCAGTCTGCAGCCCTACTGGGCCTCTTACTTCTCTCCTTGTGTGCCTGATGTTGCAAATTGTAAAAAATACTGCAAAAAAATGTAAAAAAGGTATTACATCCACACAATCTTCTCCAAAGCAGTTCTCAAGCTGGGCTCAACCAGCTCGTGTTGGGCAAACAGAACACTTGATTGATGATGAACCCGCTGAGAAGACCCAGAGACAGGGAACCAAAAGACCCCTTGCACAGAGCAGAAAGGGCAGGAGTGTTCAATCAGTTTGGAGGCAAGAAGCAGGATGCAATGCCTTTTTCTTTCTCTTCACAACCCTGGTATTGCCCAGACATTAAAAATACTGTTCAGTGTCCTTCACTGCTAAATACAAGGCTTGTTCCTATCTTCTGAGAGAAATTCACATATTAATTTTAAGAGCGTGGCATCATTTATTCAATGGGCTCTGAAATAGATTCCTCTTTGGATGTGAGGAGGAGAGAATACAAAATAATATTTTGTTTCTCTTTATAATATTTTACTTTGGTGGCTGGTTCTTCTTGCTCTCTAAGAAAGCCAGTTTGGAAATATCAAAAACTGAGACCCACAAATCCATAAATCCTGAGACCCATAAAATGTGTACATCATCATCCTCTCTAATTAAGAATGTCATACATTATTCAGAGAAACAATGGAAGTTTGTGTTTTTTACATAATATGCACAAAAAGATTATGCAACAATGTGCAATATGCAGAAAGAAAAAAAGAAATAGGGATGACTAAAGTTATAGTAGTACAAAGAACCTCTCCCCTAGATTAAAAGAATCATTTGTTATTGCACAAAAGTTAAAAGAAAATTTTCCCCAGAATTTTACAACATTACTATAACAAACTTTTTTATTTCTTTGTGTTCTCTTTTTTGTTGTGTTTTATTGAGATATAATTCCCGTGTCTTACAATTTACCAACTTAAAGTGTACAATGCAATGGATTTTAGTATATTCACAGAGTTGTACAGCCATGACCACAATTTTAGAATTTTTCGTCACCCCAAAAAGAAATCTCATGCTCATTAGCATATCTTTGTGTTCTTTCAATTTTTGTTTAAATATGTAATGTTTTAACATCAGCATTTTTATAGATGTGATAATGTGTTGTTTTAACTATTTTTCCAAGTTCCTAATTATCATCTTTATTATTTTTAATAAAGAGACAGCATACCATTTTTTTAAAGTATTGCAAAATTGAGGTCAGCACAGAGTAATTCTTGCAGATGGAGTTACTTGCTCTTTCCACTTCTCTTCCTTTTGACAAAACTTACCTAATCTACTATGGTCCCATCTGAAGAGAAATTCAAGAAGGAGGCACAGCTTGTAAATCTTGAGCCTTAGAAAATGCTTGGCGCCCTGCGCCTACCTATTTGTCTGAACTTCCCTGTTCACAAGCAGTTCCTCAGGAGGGGTCAAAGAGAAATTTGAGGAAGTCTACTGTATCCACTCATCTTAAGCTAACATTCTGAGGCTCTATTTCTCTTTTCCCCACCCTATACATTTTGTAGGAGAATGACCCACTTTTAGAGGATGTGATAGTTAATTTTATATGCCAACTGGCTAGGCCATGGTGCCCAGATATATGGTCAAATACCATTCCGGATGTTTCTGTGAGGATGTTTTTGGATGAGATTAGCATTTAAATTGTTGGACTTTCAGTAAACCAGATAGCCCTCCATAGTGTGGGTAGGCTTCATCCATCAGTTGAAGGCCTGAAAAGGACAAAAGACTTACCTCCCTTGAGCAAGAGAGAATTCTGCCAGCAGTCAGTCTTTGGACTTGGAGTGCAACATGAGTTTTTCCTTGGGTCCTCAGCCTGACAGCCTTTGGACTTGAACTGCAACATTGGCTCTTCCTTGGATCTCCAGCCTTCTAGCCTACCCTGCAGATTTTTCACTTCCCAGCCTCCATAATCATGTGAACAAATTCCTTAAAATAAATCCAGAAATCCATATATATATGTGAAAAACCACTGCTGTAGCTGTCACCACCATAGCTGATTATTGGCATACAAAGCTGGTGAATGAACACCAAAATGTTATTTTATTTGTGTGGCAAGTCTGCACAACCCATTTTCCAACAAGAAGAGAAAAAATGTGGCTTGAAGATATCACATTTGCCTTCCAAATCTCGAGGAGTTGATCCTAATTGATGGACCTATTTTGCCTTCAGAACTATGGCTGCAAGGGAGTATAGAAAATGGACTTTTTGACTTTCCAACTTCTCAAACAAGAAGGAGAATTAAATGAAGATTGAATGGGCCAATCCAGAGTACCCAGCTCAGTGGTACCTACAGTAAAGGGAGTATTCAAACAGGAGTTGGCAAACCTGGGATGTAGTCCTAGCTCTGGTCACTGTCTTTATTTGATCTTGGTAAGATTACTTCTCTTGGGCCTAACAGAGTTTATCTAGTAGTTATTGGAGAGAAAGATTTTAAGCAAGGGAGTGATGTGGTTGACTTTGCATTTTAGAAAAATCACTTGGTCAAGAATTGATGTAGGCCTGCTTTAGAGTATTAGTGGAATGGAAAGAAATATGACACGTCTGAGAAATATTTAAAGGGTTGAAGCATTTTAGAATGATAAAAGGTTTGATTCATTAAGACACCATAACAATTATAAACATATTATGCACCTAACAAAAGAGCCCAAAAATACATGGGAACAAACTGACAAAATTGAATGGATAAATGGATAATCTAACCATAATAGTTGGACACTTGAATACTCCACTCTCAATAATGGATACTACACATTGACAGAAAATCAGCAATGATATGGAAAACTGGAATAACACTATCAACCAATTGATCTAATTGATGTCTATAGAATGTTCGAACCAATAGCAGCAGAATAAACATTCCTCTCAAGCACTCATGGAACATTCTCCAAGACAGACAATATGCTAGGCCATAAAATAAGTCTCAATAAATGTAAAATTATTGAAATTATATAAAGTATGTCCTCCAATCACAATGGAATGAAATTACAAATTAATAACAGAAGGGAATTCACACATATGTAGAAATTGAACATTACATTCCTGAATAACCAATATGTCAAAGAATTAATTACAAAGAAAATTAGGAAATACTTTGAGATAAATGAGAAAGAAAACACAGCATACCAAAATTTATAGGATGCAGCCTAAGGTGGTCCTCAGAGGTAAATTTATTGCTGTAAACACCTATATTATAAATAAAGATCTCAAATCAATAACCTAATCCACCACCTTAAGAAACTGAAAAAAGAAAAGCAGACTAGCTTAAAGCAAGTAGAAGGAAGTAATAAAGATTAGCATGAAAATAAGTGAACTAGAGAATAGAAAAACAATAGAGAAAATCAACAAAACCAAAGCTTGGTTCCTTGAAAAGATCAGCAAAATTGAGAAAAATCTTTAGCTGGACTGACCAAGAAAAAGAGAAAAAAGACTCAAATTTCTAAAATTAGGAATGAAAGAGGGTGCATCACTACTGACTTTACAGAAATAAAAGGAATATAGGGAATACTATGAACAGCTGTATGCCAATAAACTAGATAACCTAGATGAAATTGACAAATTCTTAGAAAGACACAAACTACCAAAACTGCCTCAAGAAGAAATGGAAAATCTGAATAGACCTATAACAAGTAAAGAGACTAAATTAGTAATTTAAAAACTTCCCACAAGAAAAGCCCAGGCCGAGATGGCTTCACTACTGAAATCTTCCAAACATTTAAAGGAGAAATAGTATCAATTCTTTACAAACTATTCCAAACAAACAAAACAGAAAAGGTGGGAAGACCTCTAAAGTCATTCTTTGAGGTCAGTATTACCTTGAAATGACAACCAAACAGAGATATCGCAAGAATAAAAAAAACTACAGATTGATTGATATTCCTTATCAATATGGATGCAAAAATCCTCAATAAAATGGGGCTAGCCTGGTGTCATAGTGGTTAAATTTGCATGCTCTGCTTCAGCGGCAGGGGGTTCACAGGTTCAGATTCCGGGCACAGACCTAGCACCGCTCATCAAGCCACGCTGTGGGGGTGTCCCATATAAAATAGAGGAAGACTGGCACAGGTGTTAGCCACAATCTTCCTTAAACAAAAAGAGGAAGATTGGCAACAGATGTTAGCTCAGGGCCAATCTTCCTCTCTCACACACAAAAAATCCTCAACAAAATACTAGCAAACCAAGTCCAGCAGCATATAAACAGGATTATATCCCTTGAACACGTGGTTAGATGAACATGTAAAAATCCATGTTGTGCACCACATTAACAGAATAACGAAAAAGCCACATGGTCATCTCAGTAGCCACAGAAGAATTTGACAAAATCCAATGCACTTTCATGATAAAAAATGCTTAATAAGCTAGGACTAGGAGGGAATTTCCTCAACCTGATACAGGGCATCTAACAAAAGCCCGAAGCTAACATAATACTTAATAGTGAGACTGAAAGCTTTCCCCTTAAGATCAGGAACAAAACAAGGATATCCACTCTCACAATTTCTGTTCAACAATATATTGGTGGTTCTAGCAAATGCAAAAAGTCAAGGCAAACACAAGAGAGGAAGAAAAATCGTTTGACAAAATCCAACACCCTTTCATGATAAGAACATTCAACAAACTAGGAATAGAAAAGAACCTCATCATCTGATACAGAGTATCTATAAAAAACCATAGCTAACATCATAATTAATGGTCTTAAAGACTGAAATCTTTCCTCCTAAGATCAAGAACAAGACAAGGGAGTCCACTGTCACGACTTCTATTCAACATTGTACTGGAAGTTCTAGCCAGGGTAATTAAGCAAGAAAATGAAATAAAAGGCACCCAAATTGAAAAGGAAGAATTCAAACTATCCTCTACTTGCCAATGACATAATCTCCATAATCTTATCTATAGAAAATCTTAAGAAAGCTATTAAAAAACTATTGGGACTATTAAGTCAATTCAGTTCAGCAAGGTTGCAGGGTAAAAGGTCAACATACAAAAATCACTGTATTTCTATACACCAGCAATGAACAACCCAAAAATGAAATTAGCAAAATATTTCAATTTACAATAGCATCAAAAATAATGAAATACTAAGAAAAAATTTAACAAAAGATGTGTGAGACTTATACACTGAAAACTACAAAACATTGTTGAATGAAAATAAAAACCTAAATAAATGAGACAGTATTCTGTGCTCATGTGTTAGATGATTTAATATTGTTAAGATAATACTTCCCAAGTTAGTCTGCAGACTCTACAATCCATATCAAAATCCTGGTTGCCTTTTTTGCAGAAATTACCAAGCTGACACTAAAATTCATATGGAAATGCAAGGGACTCAGAATAGTCACAACAATCTTAGAAAAGAAGAACAAAGTTGAAGGCCTCACTCTTCCCAATTTCAAAACAAAATACAAAACTACAGTAATGAAGACTGTACGGCACTGGTATAGAGATAGCCATATAGATCTATGAAGTAGAATTGAGATAAGTATATGAGAAACTAAGGAAATGAAGAATGACAGTAATTAACTCCAGGAGTCAAAAGGCTGGGCATGTAATGAAAAGTGATCAGAGGATTTATGGCTCAGCCACAAGTAGTATTTACATAGTTACAATTATGTAATCCCTGGATATTGATCGAACCATATTAGAGAAAGGTAAAGGAGGGCGTGGGTGGAGTGGAGAATTCAAAGTGTGCAAGTGCATGAGGTGGACCAAAAGATGGTGTAGGTAAAAGAGGGCTAAATGTTCATTCTCTGAAATGAAAAATCACAGATGTCTAAAGTTGAAATATCAGGAGATCATAATATAAGCATTATTCATAGTTATGGCTCTTTAACTCGGTGTGCTTCAAACTGTGAATTACAATCATTTAGTGAATTGAGATCTCAGTTTAATGGGTCACCACCAGCATTTTTTACAACATGAATAGAAAACATCAAAAGTACATCGCACACTTAAGGGTAAATTTTTCTTCTTAAACTTATTTGAGTTATAGGACACATATATGCATATGTATATCCTCTATTGTGATCTAATATGTATTTCTTCCTCATGTCTTAATGTTGTTTGAAAATCAATGCTTTAAACTATGGGCATGTATTACTTTAATAAAAACATAAACCTAAAGAGGGATTTAAACATGATAATTAATAAGGTTAATTTAATAAACATACATCAAATTTTGGACCACAGAGAGAATTTTGGCATTTTGAAACCATTTATGCAGCACCATTTAATTGTTTAGGAACAAAACTCATTTCATTACTCTATATGTGGCAACTGCTCATGCTCTTTGGCTCTAAGCTTTTATTAGTTTTTGAAGACATTTTTCTTTGTGGTTGCATTTAAAGAAGCAGTTGCACATTCCAATCAAGTCATGTTAAAAATAAAGACCAAAAGGGGCCGGCCCGGTGGCGCAGCGGTCAAGTTCGCACGTTCCGCTTCTCGGCGGCCCGGGGTTCGCTGGTTCGGATCCCGGGTGCCGACATGGCACTGCTTGGCAGCCATGCTGTGGTAGGCGTCCCACGTATAAACTAGAGGAAGATGGGCACGGATGTTAGCTCAGAGCCAGGCTTCCTCAGCAAAAAGAGGAGGACTGGCAGTAGTTAGCTGAGGGCTAATCTTCCTCCAAAAAAAAAAAACAAAAAACAAACAAAAAATAAAGACCAACTGCTACATTCACTATTCTTATGTCTGTGTTTCACCAAATACTTTTGTACTGGCTGCCGGAAAAAAATTCACACACAAAACATATGGCTAACTAGTAACTTAAAGACAAGTCTTTATTGTGGATTTTTTAAATTACATAACCTAAAATCATTTCAAAAATTTTAAAGCACAGAGAAGGAAAATAAGGAGAAAAAAGTCATATTCAATCATATAACCCCAAAAAGGCTACTGTTGATATTTCAGTGTCTAGTTTTCCATACTTGTTTCTATATCTATATTAATGAACATGTCCATAAATCCTTATGAAGTTTATATAAGATATAAAGAATCTGAAAAACAACAGAGAGGAAATCTGTCCAATATTTAAATTATGGCTTTGCAATTTATTTTCCAAATTATATCATCTTCTTCTTACTGAATGCTTCACTCGTGTTATGTTTTACAACTTAAATGGCAGTGATTATGCTGAAAACTCAGATTCCTACAATAAAATAGGCTAAATTGTAAGTAAATCTCACTGTGGCATTTCACAGACTTTTTTTCTGTCTTATGTATCTCATATCTTTACGGACATTTGTATTTTTTTAAACAAAAATAATGAATTATTTTAATTTGTTATAATTTGTTTCTTTCATTTACTGGATTAGATACATCTCACACATACTTTTCCTAACTCCATAGCGGATATATAAAAACTGGTCATCTACTAGACTGCAAAGAAGGCCTAAGTCTTTATACGAAATCCTACGGGGCCCGTAATCTGAACAGGGAGGGATTCGAACTGGATTTAACGACCCAAGTGTTTATTTTTTAACAAATGGAAAACACCACCTCTCAGCCGTGCTTTCACCTTTAAGGATAAGAGGAAAACCAGGCGAGAGAGGCAGCTGGACCGCCTGTGACACGTGAATGAGGCCGTGTGCAAACCTGTGTGACGTCGCTGAGGCCCCTAGAGACAAACGGCCACTTCTCTCTCAGCCACCTATGGGAGTAGCGCCGGGGCCTCCGGGCAGCGGTAGACCCGCACACCTGAAGATCTCACCGCAGCCATGAGCAGTAAGGACTGCTTCAAGGGTGGACGCTCTGGCCACTGGGCCCGGGGATGCCCTAGAGGAGGAGCTCGAGGGCGCGGAGCTAGAGGCCGTGGCAGAGGTTCTCAGGGCACTTCCACCACCCTACCTGACATCTGTTACCGCTGCGGTGAGTCTGGTCATCATGCTAGGGACTGTCACCTTCTTGAGAACATCTGCTACAACTGTGGGAGAAGTGGCCACATTGCCAAAGACTGTACGGAGCCTAAGCGAGAGAGGGAGCAGTGCTGTTACACTTGTGGCAGACGAGGCCATCTGGCTCGCGATTGTGACCGTCAGGAACAGCAAAAGTGTTACTCTTGCGGCGAATTAGGCCACTTTCAGAAAGACTGTACCCAAGTCAAGTGCTACCGGTGTGGCGAGACCGGCCACGTGGCCATCAACTGTAGCAAGAAAAACAAGGTCAATTGCTACCGCTGTGGCAAGTCCGGACATCTAGCCCGGGAATGCCCCACTGAGGCTACCGCTTAGTTTTTTTCCTTTGTCCTCCCCTCCTTTTGCTGAATGATAATTATATTATTTTCTCTGAAAGCTCTTCATTGACCAGAGGTTCACAGATAGAGGCTACTCCCAGGCTAGTGAGCATTAATTACCGTGTTAAAGGAGAAAACAGCTGGAAAAAAATCTCAAAAAAAGTTATTCACTTTTAGATGTCTTATAATTAATGTGTTTCTGTGCCACTGGAGAATCTGGTTATTGAACAGTCATTCTGAACATTAGGCAGCTTCTAGGTCTTTGGACGTCTTTTGATTTAACATTTAACAGCTACTGTGTTCCAGCCACTATTGGAGGATTTGGGACTACGTCAGTGAACAAATCAGACCAAGTTTGAGAACACAGGCCTAGAATCTATTAACAAGTAAAACAGCGTGTCAGATGAAGATAAATTGCTATGGAGAAAAAGAACACCAGGGAAAAGCATAGTGAGTGTGTACGGAGGGGACAAATGGTTCTGTCTTAGATACAAAAGGCACCCTGAGGAGACGGCATTTCCTCAGAGACTCATCACCCAAATAAAGCTGATTCTAGAAATGTCTATGACCTTGCCAAAGTGACTTTAATTTTATTATATGTCGATTGCTTTGAATTATCTGACCACATCAGCTTTTAAATAACACCAAAAGACATCACTATCTGGCCCTACATAAAGTGTATAGTTTAATGAAAATAAACCAGAAAAATATGTATAATGTGTGGAAGTAGCTTTGAGAGAGAGAGCAATGAGGAAAAATTGACCAAACAAAAAACCTTAGGAGCAAACTGTGGACATAAAGATATCAGCGACAAAGTTTGGACTTACATATTTTTAACAATCTAAGAAAACAGGTATAACCACTAAGATTAAACATAGATTGGGGCTTTGGTAATTTCAATAATACACATTTTCACAGATACAAAAATCATATTTATATTTAGGAGTTTCTGAAAAATGTATTTTCACAGATATAAAAATGTTCAGTTTTATATGCTGGCATTTTAAAAAATCAGATCTGGAAAACAAGTGAAGTTCTATAAAATAGAAAAGGCACTTTTAAACTCTAAAACTTGGTATGGGGAGGTAGCTATTGTGGCAAGCAAAATTTGAAGTTGTAATGAAAAATGATTTAGAAAATGACAATACTACACATCAAACCTAGGATGTGATAGAATTTATAACAGAAAGGATAGTGTAGAGGGTACAATTTTTGGTCCATAAACTCAAATGGTCAAAGAAATGTAACTGATCTTATAACTGAAGCCACATTCTTTTATGAACTTCCATAAGAATTGACGTGTAATCCTTCATTCCCATCTGAACGATCCTTTCAATTTAGCTGAGTTTCAACATCTGTGACCCTCTTGGGCTCCTAGAAATTGATTTGGTTACTTGCTGTGCTGTGTCAACAAGACACTCCCAGCCCCTAAACAAATTCTCGAGTCTTGTCAGAGTGCTGAACTCTATTTAGGAAAGGACAAACACAGGACTCTGCTTTTGAATCCTCCCAAACCATCTGGAGTTTCGTTTCCCATGCCCTCAAGAATTTGGCCCAGAATTGGAGGGGGAAATGAGGCTACATCTCTGTATTAAGGAGACACCTAGCATTTAAGTTCTCCTTACATTCCCTCTAGGCAACCTTTTCTAGTCTCAGACAAAGCGAAGTCTTATTTTGATTCATCAGTATTCCTGTGCCAGAAGTTACAAAATGGTGTTGCTGCCCAAGGTGGGAGTCGTCTGCTCACGGCAAGACATGCCAATAGTGGAGAGGCAAGTTGGTAGCAGAGAATTTTATTACAGCTTGCCAGCAAGGGGGAAGATGGCTGACTAATGTCCGAAAGAAACATCTTCCAGAACAAAGACTACAGGCCAGTTTTTTTTTATTATTATTATTGCAGTAGCATTGGTTTATAACATTATATAAATTTTGGGTGTACATCATTATATTTTGATTTCTGTGTAGATTACATCAAGTTCACCACCCAAAGACTAATTACACTCCATCACCATACACATGTGGGTGATTACTCCTACAGGCCAGTTATATAGGGGGCTGGTCTTTGGGTGGGGGAGGTATCTGGTCTCCAAGTAGAAGCAGCCATCTGATCTCTGGGTGGGGCCAGACATCTGGTCTTAGTTCCTGATAGTCTTTTGTTTTACTGAATGTACATCAGAGACAAGAGCAACACCCTGTACCCAGATCTTTCAGTTGTCATTGATGATGGCTATCAGCATAGACTCTCTGCCTGGGGGTCATCACATTCCTAATGAACTCAAAAGAACAAAGTTATCAAAATTATCAACTTATTGCAGCTGGGAGAGGCCATAAAATCTACAGAGCATATATTTCTCCTGGAGGGTGCGTATCTAGCTGGGTTAGTTAATCAGAGGTCATTCAAAATTACAATATCAGTTTTTTTCTACAATATGGCTTCCCTTATGTCAACCTTGTGTTGAGCCAGTATCAATGGTAGCCTTCTTACTGAATCAGGTCCACAATACATTTAGTTTGACCCACACATTGTTTAACAATATTCATCAATTAGATGTCATTGGAACATTTCCCATAGAAATTCTTATTTTCAGTCTCTCTGTAACAAAAACAAAGATAGGGAAGCACTAGGCACCCATTTCTATGTGGATACTTTCAGCTGGAGGTGAGTAGTACTTTCTCCCTACAGACAAGTCACAAGTCCCCGCTTTGACCCCAGCACCCACTATTCCTCATAGTCTTGCAAAAGTCCCAGCCAGAATTTCTCTTACTTTACCTACCAGGCCCCTCTAGCTACTTGAGTCTATAACCTCTGCTATATGCTTGGGGACAGGGGTACATAACTATATAACATTCACCACACAATTTTAGTTAAAATTGATTCTATAATCCTCATATTAATAGATACAAACAGGAAAGCACATTATATCAAGAGAGGCTAAAAAGGCATTTTATAAAATTCAAGCTTCTTCCTGATTTAAAAACAAAATAACAAAACATCTCTTAGAAAATAACTGAAAATCCAGCTAATGGGGCTTCTCCTTCCAAGAAGATGGCATAGATATGTGTTTACCTATTCTTTCCATTCAGTGCAACTAAAAACCCTAAACATTATATATAAAACAAGCATATAAAGACTCCAAAAGGTGGACAGAAAAAGATAGATGGGCAAAGGGCTCCTGGATCAAAGGAACTACATGATAGTGAGTTCCTTGGGTTTTCTTTTTGCCTCATATATCTGTGGACTAAAAAATAACTGTTGCCAAACCAGGTTCGTTTTGCCCACCACATGATTATGCCAATCACCAAGACAATGAGTTTTCAAAGAGAAAGGATTTAATCACAAGGCAGCCAAGTGAGGAGGCAGGAGAATCAATCTCAGATCTACCTCCCTGAAAATGGGGAGTCAGGGATATTTAAGGGGGAGGGGGCAGGGTGGTCTGAAGTGTGGGAATAGATGATTGGAGGTCAGGAGAAGTGAGATAATTGATAATCTGCACAAGCATAGTTAAGCTTCATACCTTTTCATAGGATACATGTTCATAAAATGGCAGCATTACCATTATCTGAGGGTGGAGTTTTTAGTTCCTTGACATCAAAAAAGTCTCTTGTCGAGCATTTGTGCAGGCCCAGTTGATGAGTTGGTGGTCTCAGCCGGCCTGAACCGGACAAGTGGTCTCAGTTCCTGGAAAAGCTACTCTTAATTACTCTGTTGATAAGATGAGGTCAGTTGAACTGGGTCAACTGGGTCAACCGTGGGTTCTGGAGGGCCCACAGTTACGTAACTAATAACTATTCTATAGATAAGAGAAGTAAGATGAGTTTTACTTAAGCCACAGTGAGGATCATAACCCAGGAAGGCCTTTTCCAGAAAGGAAGAAAGTGTTCTGGAGAAGCATGATTTTCAGTACAGTCTCATATCTTTTTATTACAAAGAACATACATTAAACATACCCAGGATATATTTTCATCAAAGTTTCAAAGAGATGTTTAGTTTCAAATTAGCAGGTCAACATGACCCTGATGTTGGGAAAGGGAACTTATTTTAGGAGTACTAATAGGGGCATTACCAGTAGGGTGTTACCAGTAGGGCATAAGAGGGGAAATATGCATTCTTATCTTAAGAAAGTGCATTCTTTATTTTAATAGTTAAAGCAGATGTACAATGTATGTTTGATAGGCTGTAAGTCAGACTTTTTATTTTAAGCCAAATCAGTTTTGAATGTGAACAGTTACCCCATATACCTCAGTGTGTAAAAATCCCTTGTCATATTGTCACTCACCAGTTGCCCCAAGAAACTCAAGGGTGAGTTTGGAAGCATTTAACTGTTGTTCCAAATTATTTTTTCTTTTGTTATGTTAAGGAGATGCAATTGCCAACCACCCTGAACCAGACCAAGCCTCACCACAAAAGCTATACCTATGACCTTTGCTTTATTTTGAATGCTAAGATCTCTCCAGGAGGCTCTTAGGCCTTATTACCATAACCTACAGTGTATGTGGAAGCATGTTTTCCAGCTGAGCCTGTGCAAGCAAATACCCATCTCTCCCTTTTGAATATTCATTCCCCATCCAAAATAAAAGGTTCTTGCTTCCCTTTGTTTGGGGATGCCATGACTTTGGAAGTGATTCCTCATGGTCTCCTATTTGCTGGAAATATACTTTGTGAGACAGCTACTTCTGGCGGAGAGTCCGATTTAACTCACCAGGAGGGAACCCACTTTGATTTCGGTAACAATATCCCAGACTTGAAGCTGAAGAAGCCAGCAACCCAGAAATTTCAATAGGCATAGACATAAAAAGCCCTAACAAAAGCCTGCTCTCACTAGCCAAAGGGCCAGGAGAGAGGCAGCCTAGAAACATAGAAAACTTTTAGACAGTAGCCACTCTACTTCAGCCAAACATCACAAGTAAAACTATAGCCCCATCCCCAGCAGCAAATGCTTAGTGAGGAAGCTGAACTTAAACTCTCATAAAGCTGCAACAAGGTGCTCCAGCAGCCCAGTTGGAGTACTATCCAAAGAAGGCCCAGCAGTAACAAAGTGGCTTCCTGAAAAGATTTTAAAAATCGACAAATTTCCAGCAAGACTAACAAAGGGAAAAAAAGAGGAGGGGGGGGGCCAGCCAGTTGGTGTAGCAGTTAAGTTCACACACTCCACTTCAGCCGCCCAGGGATTGCCGGTTCAGATCTTGGGCGCAGACCTGTGCACCACTTAGCAAGCCATGCTGCAGTGGGCATCCCACATATAAAATAGCGGAAGATGGGCACAGACGTTAGCTCAGGGCTAATCTTCCTCAAAAAAATAGAGGAGAGATAAATTACCAATATCAGGAATAAAATAAAGGATACCTCTACAGACCTTGCAGACATCAAAGGAATAATAAAGGATTACAATGAAGAACTCTACACACATAAATTGGACAACTTAAATGAAATGGACCAATTCTTTGAAAAAAGCAAACTACCATAACTTACCCAATATAAAATGAACAATGTGAATAGCTCTATATTAAGGAAATTGAATTAGTAATTAAATATTCCTCCTCAAAAAATCTCCAGGTTCATATGGTTTCCCTGGAAAATTCTACCAAACTTTTAAGGAAGAATTCATGCCAATTCTATGCACTCTCTTCCAAAAAATAGAAGAGAAGGACCATTTCTCAATACATTTTATGAAGCTAGAATTACCTCGATAGCAAAATTAGACAAAGACAGTACATAAGAAAACTACAGACTAATATCCCTTATGAATATAGATGAAAAAATCCTTGGCAAACTATTAGCAAGGAAAATTCAGCAACATAAAAGAATTAAACATCATAACCAAATGAGATTTTTTTCAAGGATGCAAAGATGGTTTGATATTCAAAAACCAGTAAGTGTAAGCTAATATATTAACATACTAAAAAAGAAAAATCATATGGTCATGTAAGTTGATGCAGAAAAAGCGTATGACAAAATCCAGCACATATTCATGATAAAAACTCTCAGAAAAATAGGAAGAAAAGGGGAACTTCCTCAACATGGTAAAGAACATCTACAAAAAACCTACAGTTAACATTCTATTTAACAGTGAAAGACAGAATACTTTTCTCTGAAGATCAAGAAAAAGGCAATGATGTCAGCTCTCATCATTCTTGTTCATATAGTGAGGGAAATTCAAGTTAGTGCAATAAGGTAAAATGGGAAATGGAAATGAAAGGCATATAGATTGGAGAGGAAGAAATAAAACTGCTCCTATTTGCCGGTGACATGATTGTCTACATAGAAAATCCCAAGTAGGGGCCCACCTGGTAGCATAGCAGTTAACTTCGTGTGCTTGCTTCAGTGGCCTGGGGTTCACCAGTTTGGATCCCAGGTGTGACCTACACACTGCTCATCAAGCCATGCTGTGGTGGCATCCCACATAGAAGAACTAGAAGGACCTACAACTAGGATATACAACTATGTACTGGGGCTTTGGGGAGAAAAAATAAAGAAAGAAAGATTTAAGTCTGAAAATCCCAAATAATCACCAAAAAACCTCCTAGAACTAGGAAGTGATTTCAACAAGGTTGCAGGACACAAGAGAAACACACAGAAATCTATTGTATTTCCATATTCTAGCAATGAATACATTAACACTGAAGTTAAAAATGCAATACCAGTTATAATCACTCAAAAAAAAAGAAATACCTACCTATAAATTTAGTGAAACAGGTACAGCAATTGTATGCTGAAAGGTACAAAATGCTGATGAAAGAAATCAAAGATCTAAATACATGGAGAGACATCATGTACATAGATTAGAATACTGAACATAGAAGTGATGTCAATTATTCCCAAATTGATACGTAAGTTTAACGCAATTCCCATCAAAATCTCAGCAAGATATTTTTGTATATATATATATTATTCGACAATCTATAGGCAAAGACAAAGGAAGTAGAATAGCTAAAGCAATTTTGAAAAACAAGAATAAAGTGGGAGGAATCAGTCTATCCAATTTCAAGACATTAATTAGCCATAGTAATCAAGACTGAGTGGTATAGGCAGAGATATAGACATGTAGATTAATGTAAAGAATAGAGAACACAGAAGTAAACCCAGAGAAAATGCCCAACTTAATTGTGATAAAGATGTGAAATCAATTCAATAGAGGTAAGAAAGGTTTTTTGACAAATGATACTGGAGCAATTGGACTTCAATAAGCAAAACAAAAATGAACCTCAATCTAAGTCTCACATCTTACAAAAAAATTAACTCAAAATCAATCACATACTTAATTATAAGATGTAAATTATAAAACTTTTAGGAAAAAAATTGGAGAAAACCTTTGGGATCCATGGGCAGGTAGTGAGTTCTTAGATATGACAACAAAAACATGATCCACAAAAGGAAAAATTGATAAATTGGACCTCATCAAATTTCAAAACTTTTGCTCTGAAATACCCAAATAATAGGATGAAGAGATAAGATGCAGAATGGGAGAAAATATGCATAAACCACACATCCAGCGAGGGCTAGTATCTAGAATATATTTTAAAAAAACTTTCAAAACTCAATGGTTACAAATTCAAACAACTCACTGAGAAAATGGGCAAAACACACAAAAAGACATTTCACTGAAGAAGATATACAGCTGTCAAATGAACAAAAAGCAAGATGTTCAACAGCATTACCCACCAGGGAAATGCAAATTAAAATACAGTAAGATATCAGACACACATCAGAATTGCTAAAATAAAAAATAATGATAACACCAAACTTGGTAAGAATGCAGAGAAATTGGATTATTTGCACATGGCTGGTAAGAACATAAAATGGTACAGCCACTCTTGAAAACAGTTTGGCAGTTTCATTAAAAAGTAAACACGCAACCACTATACAACCCAGAAATTGCACTCTTGGGTGTGTACTCAGAATAATGAATACTTATATTCACACAAAAGGTTTTAAACAAATTTTTATAGCAGCTTTATTTGCCAAAAACTGGAAACAATGCAGGCGTCCTTTAATGGGTGAATGGTTTGACTGTGGTATATCCATACAATGGAATATTACTCAACAATAAAAAATAATGAATTATCAGTTCATACAAAAATGAAGGTGAATCTCCAGAGAATTATGTTGAGTGAAAAATGCCAATCCCCAAAGGTCACATACTGTATGATGCCATTTATACAACATTCTTGAAATAATAAAATTACAGAAATGGAGAACAGATTAGTGATCATCAGGGGTGAAAGAGTGAGTGAGAGTGACAGGGAAGTGAGTCTGGCTATAGAAGACTAACATGAGGGATGCTAATGGTGATGGAAATGTCTGCGTCTTGACTATATCAATGTCACTTTCTTGGTTGTGGTATTGTACTATTGTATTACAAGATGTTACCATTGGGGAAAACTGGCACATGTGATATTTATGTATTACTTCTTACAATTGTATGTAAAGCTATGATTGTCTCAAAATAAAAAATTTCATTAAAAAATAGGGCTTTACAGTGGAGAAACCTGACAAACATTGCCTAAGACAGGTGATCAAGGTCAACATCAATAGTCACAAATAATGTGATAATGTAGGGGAGGAAGACAATTCCTCTACCCTCTAGGTCCTTCTGGCTAGTCTAAGAATTAAATTGACATGAGACAGAATAACAGGAGAAAATCAAACAAAGCTCTAGAACATGTATACATGGGAGAAACCTAGGAAAGTTGAGTAACTCGCAGAATGACCAAGGCCACCACTATTATACAATTTTCAGCTAAAGGCAAAGGAGGATGTTGGGGGTAGTGGTTTGGGACTTCAAGGGGGAAGAAGGAAATTTACACGGAGATGGAAATGCAAGTGGACCAACTATAGACAATGTGATCTGAGAGACACATTGTATATTACATTACAGTTGTGGTATTAACTCCTTCTTGGAATAAGCCCTTCTATTTTAAATTCTTTTAGGCAGTTATGGAGAAAGTCAAAGTTTCCTTCAGAGTCTTTTGTTCTTAAAAATAATCAAGACAAAGAGACACATTTTGGAGTGGCCAGTTCTGATCCGCTAACAATAGCATGTACTCTTGATACAATGGGATTAAAATGACACTTTACCTTTGATTATTCTCCCCCAAATCTGTAACCCTAGTCTAATGATGAGAAAAACACTAGACAAATTCTGTGAGAGAAGAATCCTACGAGATACCTGACCAGTACTCCCAAAACTGTCAAGGTCATAAAAAATAAGGGAAGTGTCAAAACTGTCACCACCAAGAGGAGCCTAAGGAGACATGACAACTAAATGTAATATACCATTCTGGATGAAATCCTAGAACAGAAAAAAGACACTAGTTTAAACCTAGGAAATCTGAGGGAACTATGGACATTTGTTAATAATTATGTATCAATATTGGTTCATTAAGTTAACAAATGTACCATAGTGATGTAAACTGTTAATAATAGGGGAAACTGGGTGCAAGTATATGGTAACTCCCCATACTATCTTATCAATTTTTCTGTAAATCTAAAACTGTCCTAAGAAATAAAGTGTAACAAAAATTAGGGCTATTGGGTGAAAGGATTCTGGGAAGATGGTGGAGTAGGAGGCATCAGGAATCTGTCTCCCCACCTAAGACAATTGCACTGGCAGAAACTGTCTTAAGCATTTTGGAACTCTGGAGTGTATTAAAGATTGAAACTTTCAGGGGAAGGCTTGGAAGGTAAATTGTAGTTAATTTTGGTCAATTTCATCTCTTAGCACAGTAGCAACTACCCATCCCCCATCCCCCATCCCCAGCCACGTGGCAGGCAGCTGTACATGTGTTCCTGGAGCAGCTTACATACAGCTGCAGGAGCCAGAGAGGGCAAAAAGAATCCTATCCTCCAAGTATCAGGGATTTGTCTTCTGATCACTGATTACTGCTTTTGATCAAAGAGGTGCAGGCAAAGAGGCAGTGGTCATTGTTGTTGTACCTCCTCACATTGTTGCAAACTTCCCCCACTTCAGCTAAAGTGACTTCCAGGGGATTTAAAGGGCTGATGCCCTTTATCTCCCTCACCGCCCCCCCCCCCCACCAAGATTTCCCTCTTTTTCCCCTTTTGAGAGCCAGACACTAGAGATTAGGACATTCAAAAACAACTGCATAGATGGGGAAAATTAGAAAGTGACTACACATGCCCAGAGAAAGTCTCAGAGAAGACCTGAAAAGATCTTAAGTATATACCAAAGGCTGATTCTCAGCATAGAGACAGCCTACAGCAATCAAGAAAACAAAAAACAGCCAACCCTGAGGAAGGAGGAAAATATGATGTCCAGAGTTACCAGATTATTAGATTCAAATGTCCAATTCTCAAAAAAAATCACAAGGTACACAAAGAAACAGGAGTTATGGCCTATTCAAAGGAAAAATAAATAAATCAATATATACAGTCCCTGAAAAAGAATTAATGGCAGACCTACTAGACAAATATTTAAACAACTGTTTTAAAGATGTTCAATTAACTACAGGAATATGTGGATACATTCAAGAAAACAATGTATGGACAAAATGGAAATATCAATAAAGAGATAGAAAATCTAAAAAGAATCCAAGAAGAAATTCTGGAGCTGAAATTAAATAACTAAAATGAAAACTTCACTAGAAAGGTTCAAAAGAAGATTTAAGCAGGCATAAGAAAGAATAAGTGAGAGACAGTGTCAAAATAGCAGTGTAGGTGGACTCTGAACTCACCTCCTCCCACAGACACAACAAATTTACAACTACTCTTGGAACAATTACTCCTGAGAGAGAACTGAAAACTGGATAAAAAGAACCCCCACAACAAGGGACAGTGCTGATTGAAGTGGAAGAGGCAGAAAAGAGAAAAAAAGCCACCTCGTAGCTGTGGTGCTTCACGGCTGGCCTGGAACTATCCTAAGGTATGCAGTCTTCCCTGGAGGAGTGGGGGATCTGACTGGGGTAGTGTTACCACTGTAAGCAGCTTTTGGACTCAGCACAACTGAGACAAGTGTCATAATATTTGGCTTTGCTGGCTATTAATGACAATGCGAAATACCCTCAGAAAATCTATCAGACATGAGGGAAAGAAAAGCCTGCTCTTAAAGGGCCCACACACAAATTCACCCATTTTGGAAAGGAACCTAAAATCACCATAAAGACAGGTGCACAGTCCTTTGGTGAAAAGAGACTCACTTGATAGGCTCTGGGTGCATCTCAGTGAGAGGTGAGACACCCCCCAGCAGACCACCTCCCCAGGGACTGAGACATTGGCAGCAGCCATTATTGTGACCTAGTTCAGGCATGCTAACACAGATGCTGGCAGACGCCATCAGAGTTCTTCTCCTAGCCTGTTAGCACAGGGGTCTGCCCCACCCACTAAAGCACCAATTTAATCCACTCAGCCACAGCAAGCAGCCTGCCCTGGGGACTGGCTCAACCCAACAGCAAGCCCTTGGGGAACTTGTGGGCCTGCATAGGTGGGGTACCTGGAACCTCTGCAGCTGGGCAAGAAGGTCCACCTCTATGGGGCAGGGCTTGCATGAGGGGTGGGCCTGCATTGGTGTAGTGTGTGGGGCTTCTGCAGTGGGGCAACTGAGTCAGCTTCAGGGGGTTGGGGAATGCACACTGGGCAGGACTATGTTGGTGGGGTGTGTGGCAATGTAGGTGGTGGGGCTAGTCAACTGCAGCAGATGTATGCCTCTCAAACAGTCACATAGGAGATCAGCCCCATCTTCCAAAGACTGAAAAAATGGGGTGCTCCCATCCCTGGGGCCAGTCCCACTCAGCTATAATCCTGACATAGCTGATGACAGCCTTGCAGGCCAGAGGCCTACAGCAATTTTAAACCCCTGAGCCTAGCAACCAGCCATGCTGGGGACCTACTCAACAGAAAAACTGTAACAAGAATGTGCTATTAGACCTTGCAGCCATCTGTGTTGGGGCTCCACAAACCTGATAAAGTGACTGAAGGGACATGGCAACCACATGAAGCTGAACGTTACAACCAGCTAGCCAGGTGGACAGTCTAGCCTCCCCAGGCACCTACAGCAAAAGCAACCATCCCACAACAGAAGGACACATGTAGCCCAAACAAGGGACACTACTGGAACATTTGGAACTGGTGACAAGAGGAAGCACACTGCGGGGTGTTGTAAGGCATCTCTTACATAAGGCCACCTCTCAAGATCAGGAGACATAGCTGACTTACATAACACACAGATATAAGCACAGAGACAGAGGCAAAATGGGGAGACAAGCAATATGTTCCAAGTAAGGGAACAGGACAAAATCCCAGAAAAAGAACTAAATGAAACAGAGATAAACAGTTACCTGACAAAGAGTACAAATTGAGAGTCATAAGGGGGCTGGCCCTGTGGCTGAGTGATTAAGTTTGCACATTCCACTTTGGCGACCCAGGGTTTCACTGGTTTGGATCCTAGGCATGGACATGGCACCACTCATCAGGCCATGCTGAGGTGGTGTCCCACATAGCACAACCAGAGGCACTCACAACTAGAATATGCAACTATGTACTGGGGGGCTTTGGGGAGAAGAAGAAGAAGAAGAAAAAGAAGATTGGCAACAGGTGTTAGCTCAGGTGCCAATCTTTAAAAAAACAGTCATAAGGATGCTCACTCATCTTGGGAGAAGAGTGGATGAAGTCAGTGAGAATGTCAGTAAAGAATTGGAAAATATAAAAAAGAACCAAGCAGAAAAGAAGAATACAATACTGGAAATGAAAAATTCACTAGAGGGACTCAGCAGAGTAGTTGATGCAGAAGAAGGGATCAGCAAGCTGGACGAAAGACTAGAGGAAATCACCCAAGCTGAACAGATAAAAGAAAAAAGAACTAAAAAGAACCAGAATAGTCTAAGGGATAGCTGGGACAACATCAAGTGCACCAGCATTTGTATTATAGGTGTCCCAGAAGGAGAAGAGGGAGACAAAGCAGCAGAGAATCTATTTGAAGAAATAATAGCTGAAAACTTTCCTAACCCAAGGAAGGAAACAGACATCCAAGTATAGGAAGCACAGAGAGTACCAAACAAGATAAACCCAAAGAGGCTCACACCAAGACACGTTATAATTAAAATGCCAAGAATTAAAGAGAAAGAGAGAATCCTAAAAGTTGCAAGAGAAAGGCGACAAGTTAAATACGAAGGAAACTCCATAAGGCTGCTACCTGACTTCTCAGCAGAAACCTTACAGGCTAGAAGGGAGTGGCACAATATATTAAAACTGCTGAAAGGAAAAAACCTACAGCCAAGAATACTCTACCAGGCAAGGTTATTATTCAGAATGGAAGGAGAGATAAAGAGTTTCCCAGACAAGCAAAAACTAAAGGAGTTGATCACCAAGAAACCAGTCTTACAAAAATGCTAAACAAACTTATTTAAGTGGAAAAGAGAAGACTACAAATAGGAATAAGAAAATTATCAAAAAACCCCCCAAACAATAAAATCACTGGTAAAGGCAAATATACAGTAAAGGTAGTAGATCAACCAGCTATGAAGCTAACATGAAGGTCAAAAGACAAAAGGACTGGGGCTGGCCTGGTGGAATAGTGCTTAAGATCACATGCCCTGCTTCAGTGGCCTGTGGGTTTGCTGGTTCGGATCCTGAGTGTGAACCTACACACCACTCATCAAGCCATGTTGTGGCAGCATCCCACATACAAAATAGAGGAAGATTGCCGCAGATGTTAGCTCAGTGACAATCTTCCTCAAGCCAAAAGAGGAAGATTGGCAACAGATGTTAGCTCAGAGCCAATCTTCCTCACCAATAAAAAAAAGGCAAATGTACTAAAATGATCTAGTTCCATGAGAAGAGGGTAATGGATACACATACACAAAAAAAGAGGTCAGATATGATATCAAAAACATAAAATGTGGGAGGAGAGGAGTAAAAGAGTAGAGCTTTTAGCAAGGGGTCAAACTTAAGAGACCATCAACTTAATATAGATTGCTATATAAGCAGGTTATTATCTATGAACCTCATGGTAATCACAAACCAGAAACCTATAATGAATACACAAATAATTAAGAGAAAGGAACCCAAACATAATACTAATGAAAACCATCAAACCACAAGGGAAGAGAGCAAGAGAAGAAGAAAGGAACAGAGAAAAAGTACTAAAACACCTAGAAAAGGTAACAAAATGGTAATAAGTAAATTTTAATCAATAGCTACTTTAAATGTCAATAGGCTAAATGCTACAATTAAAGGGCATAAGATGGCCAATTGGATAAAAAAAAAAGACCCGTATATATGCTGCATACAAGAGACACACTTCAGACCTAAAGACACTCACAAACTGAAAGTGAAGGGATAGAAAAGGATACTCCATGCAAATGGCCAAGAAAAGAAAGCTGAGTTAGCAACACCTATATTGGACAAAACAGACTTTAAAACAAAAACTGTAACAAGAGACAAAGAAGTGCACTACATAATGATAAAGGGTACAATCCAACAAGAGTATATAACACTTGAAAATATCTATGTACCCAACATAGGAACACCTAAATGTACAAAGCAATTATTAACAAGCATAAAAGGAGAAATAGTAACACAATAATAGTAGGGGATTTTGAACCTCCTATTACATCAATGGATAGATCATCCAAACAGAAGATCAATAAAGAAACATTGGCCTTAAACGAAACATTAGGCCAGAGTGACTTAGTAGATATATAGAGAAATTCCATTCAAAAACTGCAGAATACACATTCTTTTCAAATGCATATGGAGCATTCTCCAGGAGAGATCACATGTTAGGCCACAAAACAAGTCTCAATAAATTTAAGAAGATTGAAATAATACCAAGCATCTTTTCTGACCACATGGTATGAAACTAGAAATCAACTACAGGAAGAAAATTGGAAAAGCCACAAATATGTGGAGACTACAAAAAATGCTCCTGAACAATGACTGAGTCGATGAAAAAATCAAAGGAGATATCAAAAAATACCTGGAGACAATTGAAAATGAAAATATGACATGACAAAATTAATGGGATAAGCAAAAGCAGTTCTAAGAGGGAAGTTTATAGCAATGCAGGCCTAGCTCAACAAACAAGAAAAATCTCAAATAAACAATCTAACAGTGCACCTAAAGGAACTGGAAAAAGGAGAACAAACAAAGCCCCAAACCAGTAGAAGGAAGGAAATAATAAAAATCACAGCAGAAATAAGTGAAATAGAGACTAAAACAAAAATAGAAAAAAAATTGAAACTAAGACCTGGTTCTTTGAAAACATGAACAAATTAGACAAACCTTTAGCTAGACTCACCAAGAAAAAAGAGAGAAGGCTCAAATCAATAAAATAAGAAATGAAAGAGGAGAAATGACAAAGGACTGCTCAGAAATACAAAAGAATATAGGAGAATACTACAAAAAGCTATATGCAAACAAATTGGATAATCTAGAATAAATGGATAAATTCTTAGAATCATAAAACCTTCCAAAACTGTATCAAGAAGAAATAGAGAATTTGAATAGACAAACCACCAGCAAGGAGATCAAAAAAGTAATCAAAAATCTCCCCCAAAATAAAAGTCCAGGACCAGATGGCTTCTCTGGTGAATTCTACCAAATATTCAAAAAAGACCTAATACCTATCCTTGTCAAACTCTTCCAAAAAATTGAAGAGTAAGGGAAGCTTCCTAACTCATTGGGAAGCCAACATTACCCTGACACCAAAACCAGACAAGGACAACACAAAAAAAGAAAATTACGGGCTAATATCTCTGATGAACGTCAATGCAAAAATCCTCAACAAAATACTAGCAAATCGAATACAACAATACATTAAAAAGCTCATATATCATGATCAAGTGGGATTTATTCCAGGTATGCAGGAATGGTTCAACATCTGCAATTCAATCACTGTGATACACCACATTAACAACATGAAGAATAATAATCACATGATCATCTCTATAGATGCAGAGAAAGCATTGGACAAGATACAGTATTCATTTTTGACAAAAACTCTGAATCAAATGAGTATAGAAGGAAAGTACCTCAACATAATAAATGCCATATATGACAAACCCACAGCTAATAGCATACTCAATGGAGAAAAACTGAAAGCTATCCTGCTAAGAACAGGAATCAGACGAGGATGTCCACTTTCGCCACTCTTATTTAACATAGTAGTGGAAGTTCTAGCAAGAGAAGTCAGGCAAGAAAAAGAAATAAAAGGAATCCAAACTGGAAAGGAAGAAGTGAAACTGTCATTATTTATAGATGACATGATTTTATATATAGAAAACCATAAAGAATGCACCAAATGACTTTTATAAATAACAAATGAGTACAGTCAAATTGCAGGATACAAAATCAACATAGAAAAACCAGTTGCATTTCTATACACTAACAACAAAGGAGCAGAAAGAGAAATTAAAGAATACAATCTCATTTTCAATTGCAAAAAAAGAATGAAATACCTAGGAATAAACTTAATCCAAGAAGTAAAAGACTTGTACACTGAAAACTATAAAACATGGTTTAAAGAAATTGAAGAAGACACAAAGAAATGGAAATATATTCCATGCTATTGGACTGGAAGAATTACCATTGTTAAAATGTCTATACTTCCTAAAGCAATCTACAGATTGAGTGCAATACCTATGAAAGTTTCAATGACATTTTTCACAGAAATAGAACAAAGAATCCTAAAATTTATATGGAACAAAAGACCCTGAATAGCCAAAGCAATCCTGAGAAAAAAGAACAAAGCTGGAGGTATTACACTCCCTGATTTCAAAATATACTACAAAGTTATAGTAATTGAAACAGCATGCTATTGGCACAAAAACAGACACACAGATCAATGGAACAGAATTGAAAGCCCAGAAATAAAACTACCCATCTTTGGACAGGTAATCTTCAATAAGTGAGCCAAGAACATACAATGGAGAAAGGAAAGTTTCTTCAGTAACCAGTGTTGGGAAAATTGGGCAGCCACATGCAAGAATGAAAGTAGACCATTATCTTACATCATACACAAAAATTAACTCAAAATGGATTAAAGACTTGAGTATAGGACCTGAAAATGTGAAACTTCTAGATGAAAACATAGGCAGTACGCTCCTCAACATCAGTCTTAGCAGCATATTTTCAAGCACCATGTGTGACAAGGTAAGAGAAACAAAAGAGAAAATAAAGAAATGGGACTGCATCACTCTAAAAATTCTGCACAGCAAAGGAAACCATCAACAAAATGAAAAGACAACCTAACAATTGGGAGAAGATATTTGCAAACCATATATCTGATAAGGGGTTAATATCCAAAATATACAAAGTACTTATACATCTCAACAACAAGAAAACTAACAACCCAATTAAAAAATGGGCAAAAGATCTGAATGGACATTTCTCCAAAGAAGATATACATATGTCCAACAGGCACATGAAGAGATGTTCAACATCACTAATTATCAGGAAAACGCAAATCAAAACTACGATGAGATATCACCTCACGCCCATCAGAATGGCTATAATTAACAAGATAAGAAATAAATGTTGGAGAGGATGTGGAGAAAAAAGAACTCTCATACACTACTGGTGGGAATGCAAACTGGTGCAGCCACTATGGAAAACAGTATGGAAATTCCTCAAAAAATTAAGAATAGAACTACCAAATGATCCAGCTATTCCACTGCTGGGTATTTATCCAAAGAACATGGAAACATGAGTGCATAAAGATACATGCACCCCCATGTTCATTGTGGCATTATTCATGATAGCCAAGATCTGTAAGCAACCTAGGTACCCACCCAGGGACTAATGGATAAAGAAGATGTGGTATATATACACAATGGAATACTACTCAGCCATAAGAAATGATAAAATCTGGCCATTTGTGATAACATGGATGGACCTTGAGGGTATTATGCTAAGCAGAATAAGTCAGAGTGAGAATGCCAAATACTGTATGATCTTGCTCATAAATAGAAGATAAAAACAACAACAAACAATCACATAGAAGGAGAGATTGGATTGGTGGTTACCAGAGGGGATGGGTGGACAGAAGAAGGCAAAAGGGGTGATTATGCACGTGTGTAGTGATATATTGTAATTAGTCTTTGGGTGGTGAGCATGATGTAATCTAAACACAAATCAAAATATAATAATATACACCTGAAATTTATATAATTTTATAAACCAATGTTCCTGCAATAAAAAACATATAAACTATAAAATGTGTTGTGTGGCAAAAAAAAGAATCAGTGAACATTATGCTATGACTATGGAAGTTACTGAGTCTGAGGAACAGAAAGAAAAATGATTGACGAAAAGTGAACAAAGCCTAAGGGACCTGTGGGACACCATCAAGAGGACAAACACACAGAATGTGGGAGTCCCAGATGTAGAAGATAGAGGAAAAGGGAAGAGAGAATATTTGAAGAAGTAATGGCTGAAAACGTCCCAAATTTGATGAAACACATGAATATAAAGATGCAAGAAGCTCAATGAACTCCAAAAAAGATGAACTCAAAGGGACTTACAGTGAGACAAATAATCAAACTTTCAAATGCCAAAGAAAAGGGAATCTTGAAAGCAGCAAGAGAGAAGCAGCTCATCACATACAAGGGATCCTCAATAAGATTGTTAGTACATTTCTCATCAGAAACTTTGGAGGTCAAAGGCAGTGGGCTGATATATTGAAAGTGCTAAAAAAACCCCCGTGAACCAATAATCCTGTGTCCAGCAAAACTGTCCTTCAAAAGTGAGGGAGAAATTAAGACATTCCCAGAAAAACAAAAGCTGAGGGAGTTCTCACCACTAGATGCCCTGTAAGAGATGCTCAAGGGTCCTCTAGACACTAGATAGTAACTTGAGGCCATATGGAGAAATAAAGATCTCAATAAAAGTAAATAGGCATCTATAAAAGTTTGTATTATTGTAATAACTGTTTGTAACTCTACTTTGTTTTCTACATGATTCAAGAGACTAATAGATTTTTTAAAAAAATAATTATTAGTCTAAAAGCTAGTATTATTGTAACTTTGGTTGTAACCCCAAATTTTGTTTTCTACATAATTTAAGAGACTCATGCATTTAAGAGAATTATTAGTTTACGTTTTGGAACACACAATGTGTAAAGATGTAATTTTGTGATACCAACAACAGAAAGGGGTGGAGACAGAGTTGTAAAGGAGCAGAGTTTTTAATTGAAGTTAAACTGCTATAAATCGAAATTAGAGTGTTATAACTTTAGGATGTTAAATGTAATCCCCATGTGTTGCCCGCAGCCGCAAAGGGCAAGGAATGACAGGTACCAGGTTGCTTGATTGCTTGGTTATTTAAGCAATCAAAGTTTATTGATAAAGGGAAAAAGAGTGAGGAGCAGGGATAAAGGGGAACAACAAATCGGTACTTACAACATCCACACCACAATCAGCCAGGGAAGTCCCAAAAGTTTGTATGGCGGGTGGAAGTGCCGATTGTCCGGGTCTGAGGCAAAGCATCCTTACCTCAGCAAGACTCCCTTTTATCCTAAGATTTCTCTGGGTTCTCACTCAGGTTTTCAGACATTTGGATACTTTGAGTTATTTCTTCTTGTTCCCATGGATGGGGTGCTTCTGTCTTTTTTGTTCCCACAGATGGGATGTTTCTAAAGTCCAGTCAGGTGCCCATCAGCGTGGCCAGCCCAGATGAGGAACATGATGCAGGACATACTCTTTGTAACTTGTGCCTTAGAGTCGGGGCCGAAGTGGCCATCTTTGCCCCCAAGCCCAGACGCATTCCTTCGTGTAGGGCCCAGGCCCAGTGTCCTTGGAAGGCGGGGAGGTCAATGAACTCTGTACACCATGGTAACCACAGAGAAAATAGCTAGAGAGCATACATAAAAAGAAATGGGGAAAGACTTTAAACATCTCACTACAAAAAATCAACTCAACACAAAAGAAGACAGTAATGCAGGAAATGAGGGACAAAAAAGGTATAACGCATATAGAAAACAGATTGCAAAAGGACAGAAGGTCCCTCCTTACCAGTAATTATTTTAAACGTAAATGTATTAAACTCTCCAATCAAAAGACAGAGATTGAAAGAATTGCTAAAAACACATGATTCAACTTTATACTCTCTACAAGAGATTTAATTTAGATCAAAAGACACAAATACATTGAAAGTGAAAGGATGAAAAAAGATAGTCCATGCAAATTATAACCAAAAGAGAGCAGGAAAGCTATACTAACATCAGCCAAAATAGACTTTAAATCAAAAAAGTTTACAAGAGACAAAGATGAACATTATATGTTAACAAAGGTTCAATATAATTATATCTTATTGGTCAGGGTATAGAGAAATGAGAACTCACATACACTGCCACTGGAAGTAGAAATTGGTATAACATTTCTGGAAGGTAATTTGGTGTTATAGATCAAAGACCTTTAAAAAGTGCTTATCCTTTGAAATAGTAATTATACTTCCAGAAATTTATCCTACGAAAATGATCATGAATATATACTCAAAACGTATGTTTAAAATAATGATCACCCCAGCATTATTTATTACAGTGATAAATAAAAAAATTTATTGTCAGATGGTAGGAAATTTAAAATATGACTCATGTATAAGATGAAATACATTGCTGGCACTAAAAATCATGGTATAGCAGAATGTCTACTGACATAAAGAAGTGGTCATACTACAAAATGAAGTGATCATGCTACAAAATGCAGTATTACATGCAGTATAGCATACTGTGATAGATAATTCTTCCTATCATAAAAGCTCTGGGCACATTGTAGCTTCTTAAACAAGAGCAGAAGCCAAAAATAAATAAGTAAACATTTTAAAACTATTTTAAAATTTATAAATCGCTTACTAAATAGCTGTAGTTTGAAAAAGATAATTATAATTAAAATTGCCAAGAGCTTAGAAGATGAAAACAAAACTTGTGGACTCTGGCCAAAAATAGTATTTAGTAGCCAAATGTTTTGTTACATTATAATTCAGGAAGATTTAAAAAGAACTAGAAAACAAAGCTGCAGAAATTAGAAAAATGAAAAAAGATCGAAACAAAAAATATGAGCCAGCCCGGTGGTGCAGAGGTTAAGTTTGCACTTTCCGCTTATTGGCGGCCCGGGCTTCGCCGGTTCAGATCCCAGGTGTGGACATGACACCGCTTGGCAAAAGCCATGCTGTGGTAGGCATCCCACATATAAAGTAGAGGAAGATGGGCACGGATGTTAGCTCAGGGCCAGTCTTCCTCAGCAAAGAGGAGGATTGGCAGCATATGTTAGCTCAGGGCTAATCTTCCTCAAAAAAAATAAAATTAAATTAAAAAACAAGTAAATTAGACAAAAACAGAATTGATAAACACAAATCAAATGACTTCTTTGAACAAAATAAATATATTTAAAATAGAAAAACCTCAGATAGGTGCATTTTTTTAAAGGAAAGGAATGCATTAATATACAAATTAGGAATGTGAAAGGGTATCTGAAAAAAACGCCAGAGCCAGAGAAGTAGTTTATCATAATTATAAAACAGTGTAGACTTTGGAATCATACAGACCTGAATTTAAATCCTTGCTCTACTGTGTGACCTTAGGCACGTCTCAATCCCTGTGAGACTATTTTCTTAAGTGTAAAATAAATAATAACACCCCAAAGCATCATTATTAGAATTACTTGAGATAATATATGTCAATTGCTTGGCAAAATATCTGGTACATGATAAAAACTCAACACAGAGGAGCTGCTATTATATATACGGCAGACTGCTTTTAAAATTATAAGAGAGCCGTGATTACAATTTTACACGTAATGCACTTTTTAAAATATTAATGAAAATATACATTACCAAAAATGGCACAATTATGCAAATAGTGTGAATGTTTTGTTGCTAATGTCATTGAGTTGATTCCAACTCCTAGCAACCCTCTGCACAGTAAAGTGGAACCCTGCCTAGTCTTTTTTTTTCTGCCATCCTCTTGTCTTCCTGCACTTTATCAGACAATGCTCCACTGCCAATAATAGGATTTTCCTGGCCATTTTTTTCAGAAGTGGGTGGCCAAGTCCTTCTTCCTAGTCTGTCTTAGTCTGGAAACCTTGTTGAAACCTGTCCACCATGGATGACCCTGCTGCTATTTGAAATATCTGTGGCATAGCTTTCAGCATCACAGCAACATGTCGCTGCCATGGTATGACAACAGACAGACAGGTACTGTGGTTCCCTGACCAGAAAACAAACTGGGCCATGGTGGTGGAGAGTGCCAAATCTTAGCCACTAGACCGTTAGGGCTGGCATGAATATTACCACTAAGTTGATTATTGCCACTATTAAAATGGTATAACCCAGATGGTTTTAGGGTTATTTCAAAAGAACAAATAATTCTCATATTTTTTGACTATTCCAGAGCATAAGGAAAGAGAGCACCTTAATTTTCTATATAGCCAGCATATCACTGATAGAAAATTTTACGAAATGCTATCAGAAAAATAAAAAAACTATAAACTAATCTCATCTATGAATACTAGTACAAAAATCCTAAATAAAACTGCTAGAGTATAAATTAGAAATTTCTTAGTTGCAAGTGGCAGACACCGCAACAAAACCTGGCTTCAGCAAAAAAGGGATCCAGGGTTGCATGCAATGAAAGTAGGGGTAGGTGAGATTTCAGGCAGGACTGAAAACAAGTGTTCAGTGTCCTCAGGATCAGTTTTTCTCTTTCTCCATCTCTCAGTTCTACCTCTGCATACAGTAAAGGCAGAATAGGTAATTCAGACCAAGCTAGCCATTAAGGACAACTTAAAAAGCTGGTCAAAATAGAAAGCACAATCTCTGTAAAAGTATCACACAGCTAACAAGATAGTGAGGAATTGCTGGAATGAGATTCTGGAAAAAGACAGTAATCCTGAGAAGTGGAGGTGGCCCTGTCAATCAAGTTTACCTCTGTTCTGCTTACATTTGCCAAAGCAAAGAGGTACCCCAGAGGCTGGACTGTGCCTTTTGAGGTTGGGGGACCAATGCTGCAGTTCAGGGCATGCTGAGGGTGAGAACTCTGGTAAACTATGGCCCATTTGTGTTGGACCTAACCAGGAAGGCAGAAACCACTTCATATATTTACGACCGGAGAAATGTATTGCAGGGAACTGGTCACATAGGTGATGGAGGACCTGAAATTCAAATGAGATGCCACAGATTAATAAAAACGAGATGCCACAGTCACTCTTGGGTTGGAGAGACAAACATAAGAGATAATGTCAATGGAGCTTAGGGGTCACCCAGTGGAAGCTAGAAGTGTAGCAGTCCTGTGCAGCTGGAACCACAGAGAAAATGGAGCCACTTCCAGAGAGGCTGCCCGAAGTAAAGAGGAATGCCCTGGCGTCTTTCTTCCTTCTAACTATGGAGGCTTTTCCCCAAGAGGCTGGGAAGAAGGGAAAGTAAAAATACAGTTTGGGGGGTAAACACGGCCAGGAGCAGCACAGATCCCCAAAAAGCTGCATTCCAAGGATGAGAGCAAACCAGAAGTAAAACATCCCCTTCCGTTATAGCTTATTAGACCACTGCTGCATTTTAAATGCAGGTGACTCAAGGCATCAGGCCACTATATTTATAGCAGAGCACAGATTAGACCATCTGGAACTATGAGAGAAGACCTAACTTTGTGACTGATAAGATGACTAGCCCAGTATCATATTTCTTTCACCACTCTTTCTCCTTACTGTATATCTGTAGAGCCATGTATTTGCTATATTGCACCTTAGATATCCACAGAAAAAAACTTCCCAGAGTTTTTAAAAATTGTGAGAAAAAACACGTAACGTAGAATTTACCATCTTAATCATTTTTACGTGTATAATTCAGTAGTGTTAAGTATATTCACATTGTTGTGCAATTGATATCCAGAACTTCATCTTACAAAACTGAAATTCCATATCCATTAAATAAGAACTCTTCATTTCCCCCTTCCCCTCAGTCCCTGGTAACTACCATTTTACTTTCTGTTTCTATTAATTCCCCAGGGATTTTATGTGTACATACAAACACACACACACACTTGAATGAAGATATTAGACCACAAATGACAAGATGTTAACATTTTTTGAATCCACGTGGTGTGTATATAGAGTACATTGTATTAATCTTTCAACTTTTCCATGTTTGAAATTTTTTATAATGAAATGATGAATAAAAAGTAATTAGATGATTGGGCAAGACGGAAATAGAAATAAGGTAAAACAGGACATTTTCAGGCAAACAAAAACTGAAAGATTTTACCACCAGAATACTGGAACCAGAATACTGGACATTCTAATTCTAAAGAATGTTCTTCAAGAAGAGGGAAAATAATACCAGATGCTAGATCAGATATGCAGAAAGTAATGAAGAGCAGTGAAAATGATGTGTGCTGTTGCGAAAATAATAATGTCATCGACACTAGAGATGAGAATGATGTATTATTTGAGGGTGGCGATGACTCAATTTTTAATTCAGCGAATGCCTAAAATTAAGAAAGTTCTCTACATATACTGGTGATGAAAAATCTTCCTGCTTTAAAGGTAGTGATTTTCTGGGCTTTGAGAATAAAGATGAAAACTTTTCAATGCTAAAAATAAAAGTATAGTATGGCAGTTCTTCAAAAAATTAAAAATAATATTACTATATGATCCAATAATTCCACTTTTGGGTGTATTTCCAAAAAAATATGAAAGTAGGGTCCTGAAGAGATATTCGTACATAGCATATATAATTCATAGCAAAATTATTCACTTTAGCTAAAAGGTGGAAGCAATCAAAGTGTCTATTGACAGATGAATGGATAAACAAAACGTGGTATATACATACTATGGAATATTATTCAGCTTAAGGCTTAAAGGAAGGAAATTGAAATTCTGACGTATACTATAACATGGATGAACCTTCAAGACATTATGCTAAGTGAAATGTTAGACACATAAGAACAAATATTGTATGATTCCACAAAATGAAAAGGCAACCTACAGAATGGGAGAAAATATCTGCAAACTGTCTATCTGATAAGGGGTTAATATCCAAAATATATGGGAAATTTATATAGGGACCAGCCCAGTGGCACAGTGGTTAAGTTTACATGTTCCACTTTGGCAGCCTGGGGTTTGCTGGTTTGGATCCCAGGTGTGGACCCACGTACTGATTGTCAAGCCATGCTGTGGCAGGCATCCCACATATAAAGTAGAGGAAGATGAGCATGGATGTTATCTCAGGGCCAGTCTTCCTCAGCAAAAAAGAGGAGGATTGGTGGCAGATGTTAGCTCAGGGCTAATCTTCCTCAAAATAAATAAATAAATAATAAAAAAATTTAAAAGAAACATACAATTAATTCAATAGAAGAAGAAAATAATGATTAAAAAATGGATGAAGGACCTGAATAGACATTTTTCCAAAGAAGAAATACAAATGGCTAATAGGTATATGAAAAAGTGCTCAACATCACTAATCCGCAGAGAAATGCAAATCAAAATCACAATGAGATATCACCTCACATCTGTTAGAATGGGTAATATAAAAAAGACAAAATGCAGCAAGCGTTGATGGGGATGTGGAGAAAGTAGAACCTTTGTACACTGGTGGAAATGTAAATTGGTGTAGCCATTATGGATAAGGGTATGGAGTTTCCTTAAAAAAAGAATTACCATATGACCCAGCAATCCTACTTCTGGGTAAATATGCAAGGGAAATGCAAACAAGATCTCAAAGAGATATCTGCACCCCCATGTTCATTGCAGCATTATTTACAATACCCAAGACATGGAAACAATCTAAGTGTAGCATGGATAAGGAAAATGTGGTGTGTGTGTGTGTATGTATATATATGTGTATATATATATGTATTTATATATATATAATGGAATATTACTCATGAAAAGAAGGAAATCCTGCTATTTGTGACAACATGGATAAATCCGGAGGGCACTATGTTAAGTGAAAAAAGCCAAATACAGAAAGACAAACACTGTATAGTATCACCTATATGTGGAACCTCAAAAAAAAAAGTTGAACTCATAGAAATGGAGAGTAGAACAGTTGAGAGATGGGGGATATGGGGAGATATTGGTCGAAGGGTACAAACATTCAGTTATAAGATGCATAAGTTCTGAGGATCCAACGTACAGCATGGTGAATATAGTTAATAATATTGTATCATATACTTAAAATTTGCTGAGAGTAAGCAATTCCAAAAGTCCCATGTACCCCTATGTTCATCGCAGCATTATTTACAACAGCTGAGACGTGGAAGCAACCTAAGTGCCCATCAACTGATGACTGGATAAAGAAGATATGGTATATATACACAATGGAATACTACTCAGTCATAAAAAGGATAAAATCGTCCCATTCACAACAACATGGATGGATCTTGAGGGTATTATGTTAAGTGAAATAAGCCAGATAGGGAAAGACAAACTCTGTATGACTCCACTCATTGGTGGAAGTTAACATTTAGACAAAGAGAACTGATTGGTGGTTACCAGGGGAAAGGGGGGGTGGGGAGAGGGCACAAAGGGTGTAGGCGGGTACCTAAATCATGACTAACAATCATGTACAACTGAAATTTCACAAGGTTGTAAACTGTCATAATCTTAATAAAAAATATATTTAAAAAAAATTTGCTGAGAGTAAATCTGAAACATTCTCACCAAAAAAGAAAAGGTGACTGTGAGATGATGTGTTAATTAACTTGATTGTGGTAATCATTTTACAAATATACATATATCAAATTGTCAAATTGTACATTTTAAATATATGTAATCTTATTCGTCTGTTATACCCCAATAAGGCTGGGAAAAATGGTTAAGATGGTCAATATTATGTTATATGCATTTTACCACAAATAAAAATAAATAAATAATAATAACAAAAGCAATACTTCTAGTTGTACCTCTAGTAGTGAGTAAATGAGTGATAATTAGTTATTGTTTAAACTGTACATGTTAAAAATATGTTCTATGCATGATATATTTCATGGTAATTTTCTTTTCTTTTTCTTTTCCTTTTTTTTTTTTTAAAGATTGGCACCTGGGCTAATAACCGTTGCCAAACTTTTTTTTTTTTTCCTGCTTTATCTCCCCAACCCCTCCCTGTACATAGTTGTATATCTTAGTTGCAGGTCCTTCTAATTGTGGGATGTGGGATGCCGCCTCAACGTGGCCTGATGAGTGGTGCCATGTCCGCGCCCAGGATCCGAACCTTGGGCTGCGGCAGTGGAGTGCACGAACTTAACCACTCCACCACGGAACCGGCCCCCGGTAATTTTCAGAAAACAAATAATTTATAAAGATGTCAATTTCCCCTAATTTAGAAATTCAACAGGATCCCAACAAACATACCTACATAGTTTCTTTATTTGATTGTTTTTTGAACTAGACAACCTGATTCCTTAGTTCATGTGGAAAATTATACATATAACAAGATGCAGAAAATCTCTGAAAAAGAAAAGCAAGTGAGAGGAACTCATTTGATCAGTTCTTTTTTTTTTTGGACTCTAAACCCATGTTCTTTTTTTTTTCTGATCGGTTCTTTTAATGTGAAAGGGTGTTGGACTTTGTCAAATGTTTTTTCTGCATCAATTCAGATAATCATGGGATTTTTTTCCCCTTAATTCTCTTAATATAGATTATATTAATTTATTTTTGCATGTTGAACAATCCTTGCATTTCTGGGATGTTTATCACTTAGTCATAAGTATAATCATTTTAATATGCTACTGGATTAGCTTGCTGTTATTTCACTGAGGATTTCTGCATCTATATTCATAAGGGATATCAACCGGTTGTTTCTTGCAATGTCTGTTCTGTCTTTGGTGTTGGGGTAATGCTAGCCTCATAGAACATTCCCTCTTGTTTTTTGGAAGGGTTTGAAAAGGATTGGTGTTAATTCTGTCTTAAATGTTTGATAGAATTCACTAGTGAAGCTATCTGGTCCTGTACTTTTCTTTGTCAGCAGGTTTTTATTACAAATTCTATGTATTGTTATAGGTCTGTTCAGATATTTTAGTTTTTTAAAGTCAGTATCAGTAGTTTGTGTATTTATCTATTTCATCTATGTTATCTATTTTGTTGGCATACCATTATTGATAGTATTCCCCTATAATCCTTTTTATTTCTGAAATGTCAGTAGTAATGTCCCCATTTTCATTTCTGATTTTAGGATGTCAGCATCATGGTGGAGTAAGCTCTCCCTGTAAACTCTCCCCTCTAAGATACAATGAAAAGAGCATTCATTTTCCAACAGAGGACATCCATGCAACACAAAAGATGTCTGAGAGGCCCATGCAGCCATATTTTGGAAGGTGGAGGTACTGGAGACCCTCTCCCTGAGGAAGTGTAATGAGGTAAGAGAAAGCTTCTCTTCCTCCCTGAAGGGAAGCCACCCAGGGATTGCACATGGCTTCTGAGAGGAAAGGGGGGAAGGAGTGGCAGCCCTCCATGAGAACACCATAGATCTCCAAGGTCCCTCACAGCCCAGGGGAAAGCTCCACACAGAGGTAACTAGCTGTGTGGGAATGTCTTCATGAAGCCAACACCCCAGGAAAGCAGATAGCGAAGGCAGAGCAAGAAGCCCCCTAGATCATGCAGGAGAAAGAAAGCGCCCCTCCCCACTGACACTTCAGCCCAGCACCTGGGAGCTGTCCCATTGATCCTGGTGGGCTCATAATAAGCAGCTCTTGACTCCCACACAGTGGTGACAGGTGGAAGTGGTGATCAAATCCTACCACAATGCAGAAGCACAAATCCATGCCATCTAGCAGTATGAAAAAATATTAAATCTCCAGACCAGAAGGGAAATGACAATTACCCAGAAATCAGTCCTGAAGATGCAGAAATCTATAACCTAAAGACAGAGAATTCAAAATAGCTATCACTAAAAAAATTAGTTAAAAGAGAATGCAAATAGACAGTTCAATGAATTCAGGAACTACTTCACAAAAGAGATTCAAACTGTAAAGAAGAACCAATCAGAAATATTGGAGATGAAGAACACAATGGATGAGATAAAGCAGAATATGGATTCCCTGAACAATAGAGCTGATATCATAGAGGAATGAATCAGCAATATTGAGGACAGAAATATAGAAATGCTTCAGATGGGGGAGAAGAGAAAATTAAGACTAAAAAGAAATGAAGAAAGTCTCCAAAAAATACCCTGCTCAATTGGGAAATGCAACATAAGAATTATAGGTATTCAAGAGGGAGAAGAGAAGGAGAACGGAGCAGAAAGTTTGTTCAAGAAATAATAGTGGAGAACTTCCCAAACCTTGGGAATGAGATGGAAATCCATGTGAAAGAGGCAAATAGATCTCCTATGTCAATATAAAAAGACCTACTGCAAGGCACATAGTAGTGAAGCTGGAAAAAGTCAGTGACAAAGTAAAAATACTAAGGGCAGCAAGGCAGAAGAAAATAATTTACAAAGGAACCCCTATCAGGCTTTCAGTGGATTTCTCTGCAGAAACCTAACAAGCTAGGAGAGAGTGGAATGACATATTCAAATCTTTGAAAGACAAAAACTTTCAGCCACAAATACTCTATCCAGTGAAAATATCCTTCAGATATGCTGGTGAAACAAAAATTTTCCCAGATAAACAAAAGCCAAGGGAGTTCATTGCCACAAGATGCCTCCCCAAAAGAAATCCTCAAGAAGGCCCTCATACTTGAAAAAAAGAAGAAGAAAGAAGTTACAAAGCCCTGAGTAAGGAGATAAATAGGCAGACAAAATCACAAAATTGTAGCTACATATCAGAAAAGGTTAGCAAATACTCAGGTAAAACATTAAAGATAAAGAGAACGAAAACATCAAAAATAAAGATAATCTTGTCATTTTAACCACAAACTCACAACACAAGATAGAATAAGATGTGATGAAAACAACTTAGGAGGGGAAGAGGAAAGGGACTGAATCAGGCCTAGTCTAAGAAAATAAGAGGTCCTCAGAAAATGGACTATCTTGTCTACGAGATTCTGCATACAAACCTCATGGTAATCACTAAACAAAAAAGCAGAAGAGAGACACAAATAATAAATAAGGAGAAAACTAAGAAAACTAGCATAAAAAACTACCTAACAGAATTGGTAGTCTGAAACACCTGGGAGGAGAAACAAAGGAAATGCAGGAGAACTGGAAAATGAGCAATAAAATGGCAGCATTAAGTCCTCATATATCAATAATCACTCTAAATGTAAATGGATCGAATTCTCCAATAAGACACAGAGTGGTGAGATGGATTAGAGAACAAGACCTAGCAATATGCTGCCTCCAGGAAACAAATCTCAGCTCCAACAACAAATGCGGGCTCAGAGTGAAGGGATGGAAGATGATATTCTAAGCTAACGGCAAACAAAAGAAAGCAGGTATTGCCCTACTTACATCAGACATAGTGGTCTTCAAGATAAGACAGGTAAAGAGAGACAAAGAGGGACAGTATATAATGATCAAAGGGACACTCCACCAAGAAGTCATTTCTGATTTTAGTAATTTGAGTATGCTTTCATTTTTCATAGTCAGTTTACCTAAAGTTTTGTCAATTTTACTGATTCTTTTCAAAGAACACACTTTAACGTCTGTTGATTTTCTCTTTTTTTCTATTCTCTCTTTCATTTATCTATACTCTAATCTTTATTATTTCCTTCCTTCTGCTATTTTTACATTTAGTTTTCTCTTCTTTTTCTACTTCTCTAAAATTGTTATACATTTGAGATCTTCCTTCTTTTTTAATGTAGGCATTTACAGCTATAAATTTCACCCTGAGCACTACTTTCACTGCATCTCATAAGTTTTGCTATGTTGTTTTCATTCATCAAAGTATTTTCTAATTTCTTCTTTGACCCCTTGGTTGTTTCAGTGCTATGTTAATTTCCAAATATTTGTGAATTTCCAGTTTTACTTCTGTTACGGATTTCTAGCTTCATACTATCATGCTTAGAGAAGATATTTTGTATGATTTCAATCTTTATAAATTTATGACTTGTTTTGTAGCCTAACATGTCTATCCTGGAGAATGTTCCATGTACAGTTGGGAAGAATGTGTATTCTGGTGTTGTTTGGAGGGATGTTCTTTATGTCTTTTAGGTCTAGTTGGTCATAGTGTTGTTAAAGCCCTCTACCTCCTTCTTGATATTTTATCAGTTGTTCTATCCATTATTGAGAATAAATTAGTGAATTCTCCAACTATTTTTGTAGAACTGTTTATTTCTCCTTTCAATTTTGTCAGTTTTTGCTTCATATTTTGGGGGCTCTATTATTTGGTGTATACAACTGGCCCTCTCTATCCACGGGTTCCACATCCATGAAATCAATTAACCACTAATCAAAAGGCCTCTGATGGTTGAGTCTATACTGAACATGTACAGACGCTTTTTCTTGTCATCATTCCCTAAACAATATAGCATAACAACTATAGCATAGTTTTTACATTGCATTTACATTGTATTAGGTATTATAAGTAATCTAGAGATGATTTAAAGTATACGGGAGGATGTGCATAGGTTATGTGCAAATACTATGCTATTTTATATAAGGGACTTGAGCATCCATAGATTTTGGGATTCATGCGGGGTCCTGGAACCAATCCTCTGCTGATACTGAGGGACAATTGCATGCATTTATCATGGTTATATCTTCTCAATACATTGATTATTTTATCAGTATATAATGACCTTTTTTGACTTTTGTAAGGATTCTTTCTTAAAGTCTACTTTGTTTTATCTTCCTAAACTGAAACTCTGTCCCTATTAAATAATAACTCCCTAGTGTCCCTTTCATCAGCTCCTGGTAACAACTATTCTACTTTCTGTCTCTATGAATTTGATTATTCTAGGTACCTTGTATAAATGAAATAATACACTATTTTTCCTTTTTTGTCCGGTTTATTTTGCTTAGCATAATATAGTCAAAGTTTATCTATTATGCAGTATGTATCAGAATTTAATTCCTTTTTAGGGCTGAATAATATTTCTCCATATGTGTATACCACATTTTGTTTATTCATCGTTCGATGGAAATTTGAGCTGTTTCCACCTTTTGGCTATTGTGAATAATGCTACTATGAACATTGGTATACAAATATCTGAATCTCTGCTTTCAATACTTTCAGATATATATCTAGAAGTGGAATTGCTAGATCATATGATCATTCTATGATTTTTTCAGGAATTTCCATACTGTTTTCTACAGTGGCTGCACTTGTTTACATTCCCACAAGCAATGCACAAGGGTGCCAATATCTCCACATCCTCACTAACACTTGTCATTTTCTGATATTATTTATTTATTTGTTTATTTGTTTATTTTTCAGTAAGATTAGCCATGAGCTAACATCTGCAACCAATCCTCTTCTTTTTGCTGAGGAAGACTGGCCCTGAATGAACATCCATGCCCATCTTCCTCTACTTTATATGTGGGATGCCTGCCACAGCATGGCCTAACAAGCAGTGCATAGGTCCGTGCCCAGTATCCAAACCGTTGAACCTCGAGCTGCTGAAGTGGAATGTGCAAACTTAACCACTGCACCACCCGGCCGGCTCCTTATTATTTTTCAATAATACCTATACTAGTTGGTATGAAGTGGTATCTCATCATGTTTTGATTTGCATTTCTCTAATGATTAGTGATGTTGAGCATCTCACCCAGTTGTGACCTACGTCATTGTTTTGTTCAACATCTAATGATGTTGAGTTCATGTGTTTATTGGCCATTAGTATATATTCTTTGGAGAAATGTCTAATCAAATTATTTGCTCTAAACATTTATTTTTTAGATGATATAGAAAAAAATGATAAGACCCAAACAAAAAATACAATTAATACTGACTTTCATATTTACCTATATAGTACCTTTACAGGATTCTTCACCTCTTTGCATTGTCTCAGGATACTATCTTATGTTGTTTTATTTCAGACTGCATGACTCCCCTTAGCATTTCTTGTAGTGCAAGTGTGCGAGTGACAACTCTCTTAGCTTTGGTTTATCTAGGACTGTTTTATTTTCTCCTTTGTTTTTGAAGGATAGTTTTGTTGGATATAGAATTCTTGGTGGGCAGTTTTTTCCATTCCGCACTTTAAATATGTCATCCCACTGCCTTTTGGAGACCATGATTTCTGATGAGAAATGAGAGGTTAATCTTAGTGAGGATACATTGTACCTGATGAGTCTCTTCTCTCTTGCTGTTTTCAGTATTCTCTTTGTCTTTCAACAGTTTGATTATAATGTGTCTCAGTGTGGGTCTCTTTGAGTTTGTCTTACTTGGATATCTTTGAGGTTCTTGGGTGTGTAAATCCATGTCGTTCATCAAATTTGCAAGTTTATAACCATTATTTCTTCAAATATTCTTTCTTCCCTTTTACTTTCTCCTTTCCTTCTGTTAATCTTGTAATTCACATTTTAGTGTGTTTGATGATGTCCCACTGATCTCTTAGACTCTATTCATTTTTGCTCATTTTTTCTTTCTGTTCTTCACACTATATCATTTCAATTGTCCTACCTTCAAGTTTTCTGATGTTTCTCCCACCTGCTCAAACCTGCTTTGAAACTTTCTAGTGAATTTTTCATTTTAGGTATTGTACTTTTCAGCTCCAGATTTCTATTTGGTTAATTTCTAAAAATTTCTCTCTTTCTATTGATATTCTCTATTTGATGAGACATTATTCTCTTGAGTTTCTCTACTTCTTTGTCCACGGTTTCCTTTAGCTAGTTGAGCATAAATAAAACAGTTAATTTAGAATCTTTGTCTAGTAAGTCCAAAGTATGTGCTTCCTCAGTGACAGTTTCTGTTAATTTCTTTTTTTCCCCTATGAATGTGACCTTCTTTGCTGTTTCTTTCCATATTTTGTAATTTTTTGTTGAATACTGGATATTTTGAATATTATAATGTGGTAGCTCTGGAAATCAGAATATTTCCCTTCTCAGGATTGGTTTTTGCTGCTTTCTGTATATTCTTTGTTGAGTGTGGTCTCTGAAATCTCTCTCCTGTTACCTTGCGGTCAGCTAGTGAGTTGACAGAGAGTTCCTCAAACTCCTGAAGTCAAAAAAAGAAATAAATAGTGATTGGAGGTGGAGCAAAATGGCAGGGTGAGCTGACCCGGGACTCTCTCCCCTCCAAAGTACAACAAAGGACTGAAAAAAACCCCTGAATTTCAGCTAATGAACCTAATGCCAGGACTCAGAGACCTACAGTATCAAAAGACAGAGGACAGAGCCCCTGCTGCCTGCCTTGGAGGAGCTGGAACCGGGTAGGAGAGAACATCGCTCCATCGTGTAGAAACTGGGATCGCCGCATGGGTCTGGGAAGGAGTGGGGGAGGGACTGTGCAACCAGGGGATCATCTAGGACTCCCGCCGCCAGTACACTGGAAACCCGCTGACGGGAGAAAGCTTCTGTGTGCAGGGACCCCATAAACCCAGGGCCCCAGGAGACCAGAGAACAGAACTGATCGAATCCAGATCAGTGCGCAAGAGAAATCACCTACACCCCTGCCCCAGCAAAGCGCACTGGGCACCGCCATCTTGCCCAAAGGCAGAGAGTTCAGAACGTGCGGCACTTGACCCCCATCTAGTGGCGACAGGCTGTAACTGCAACTGAATTCTACCACCTTGCGAAAAAACTGTTCCTGTACCATCCAGCAATTTATAAACGCCCCAGACCAGAAGGAAAACAATAAAAACATAGAATTAAGTCCTGAGGACTTGGAATTAGGTAAACTAAATGAAAATGAGTTCAGAGCAGCTATAATAAAAAAACTCAATGAGATAGAGAGAAAGATAGAGAAACAAGCCGAGTTCTGGAGTTACTTCACAAAAGAGATTGAAATTATAAAGAAGAATCAAACCAAATTACTAGAGATGAAAAACACAATGGACAGATAAAACAGATTACAGATTACCTGAATGCCCGGGTAGATGCCATAGAAGAGCAAATTAGCATAATCCAAGATAGACAGGCTGAATGGTTCCAGACAGAGGAAAAAAGAGAACTAAGGATTAAAAGGAATAAGGAAAGTATTAGAGAGATAGCGGATTCAATGAGGAGAAAGAATTTAAGGATCATAGGAATTCCCGAGAACGTGGAAAAGGAAAATGGAGCAGAAAGTGTGCTTAATGAAATTATAGAAGAGAACTTCCCAAATCTAGGGATTCAGGGAGAAATGTGTGTAGAGGAAGCTTTCAGATCTCCTAGATTTGTCAATGTAAAAAGACCTACTGCAAGGCATATAGTAGTACAAATGGCAAAAATGAATGACAAAGAGAATACTCAGGGCTGCAAGACAAAAGCGAATTACCTACAAAGGAGCTCCTATCAGACTTTCAGTGGATTTCTCTGCAGAAACCTTACAAGCTAGGAGAGAATGGAGTGACATATTCAAAGCTTTAAAAGATAAAAATCTTCAGCCAAGAATACTCTATCCAGCAAGAATATCCTTCAGATATGAGGGAGAAATTAAATCTTTTCCAGACAAACAAAAGTTAAGGGAATTTGTAACCAAAAGTCCTAAACTACAAGAAATCCTCAAGAAGGCTCTCATACCTGAAAAAAGAAAAAAGGGAGAAAGGGGTCACAAACCACAGAGTAGGGAGACAGAAAAATAGAACCAGAATAGGATAGCAAATATTCAACTATAGCATTAGGATAAAGGTAAGGAAACTACCAAAGCAAAGATGATCTTATCACTCTAACTACAAACTCATAACACAAGTTGGAACAAGAAGTGAAAATAATAATTTAGGAGGGGAAGAGCAAAGGGACTAAATTAGTCTAGGCCAAGTAAGTAAGAGACCACCAGAGAGTAGACTATATTATACACGAGATTCTAAATACAAACTTCAGGGTAGCCACTAAACTAAAAAACAGAACAGAGACACAAAACATAAATAAGCAAAAATCTAAGAAACCCAGCATAAGAAATTGCAGTATCAAATGGATAGGATAAAGCACACAGGAAGAGAAAAGCAGGAAAGCCAGATAATGAGCAACAGATTGACAGCTTTAAGTCCACATGCATCAATAATCACTCTCAATGTAAACGGATTAAACTCTCCAATAAAAAGACACAGAGTGGCAAAATGGATTAAAGAACAAGATCCAACAATTTGTGGCCTCCAGGAAACACACCTTGGCCCCAAGGACAAACACAGGCTCAGAGTGAAGGGGTGGAGGACAATACTTCAAGCTAATAAAAAGGAAAAAAAAGCAGGTGTTGCAATTCTTATATCAGACAAAATGGATTTCAAAATAAGACAGGCAAAGAGAGACACAGAGGGACAATATATAATGATCAAAGGGACACTTCATCAAGAAGAAATAACTCTTATAAATATCTATGCACCCAACATAGGAGCACCAAGGTTCATAAAGCAACTATTAACAGACCTAAAGGAAGATGTTAAAAACAACACAATAATAGTAGGGGACCTCAACACCCCACTCACATCAATGGACAGATCATCCAGACAGAAAATCAACAAAGAAATAGTGGAGCTAAATGAAAAGCTAAAACAATTGGACTTAATAGACATATATAGATCACTTCATCCTAGAAAAGCAGAATACACGTTCTTCTCAAGTGAACATGGAACATTCTCAAGGATAGACCATATGTTAGGAAACAAGGCAAACCTCTACAAATTTAAAAAAATTGAAATAATAACAAGCATCTTCTCTGATCATAATGCTATAAGGCTTGAAATTAATTACAAGAAAAAAGCTGAGAAAGACACAAAGATGTGGAGACTAAACAATACACTACTGAACAAGCAATGGATCATGGAAGAAATTAAAGAAGAAATAAAAAAATACCTGGAAACCAATGAAAATGATAACATGCCATACCAACTCATATGGGATACAGCAAAAGCTGTATTAAGAGGAAAATTCATCGCAATACAGGCACATCTTAACAAACAAGAAAAATCCCAAATAAGCAATCTTAAACTACACCTAACTGAACTAGAGAAAGAAGAACAAATAAAGCCCAAAGTCAGCAGAAGGAGAGAAATAATAAAAATCAGAGCAGAAATAAATACTATTGAAACAATATAGGTGGTAGAAAGGATCAATGAAACAAAGAGCTGGTTCTTTGAGAAGATAAATAAAATTGACAAACCCCTAGCCAGACTTACAGAGAAAAAAAGGGAGAAAGCTCAAACAAAATCAGAAATGAAAGAGGAGAAATAACAACAGACTCTGCAGAAATACAACGGATTATAAGAGAATACTATGAAAAACTCTATGCTAACAGAATGGATTACCTAGGGGAAATGGATAAATTCTTGGACTCCTACAATCTTCCAAAGTTCACTCAAGAAGAAGCAGACAATTTGAACAGACCAATCACAAGGAAAGAGATTGAAACAGCAATCAAAAACATCCCAAAGAATAAAACCCCAGGACCAGATGGCTTCCCTGGGGAATTCTACCAAACTTTCAGAGAGGATTTAATACCTGTCTTTTTCAAGCTATTGCAAAAAATTAGGGAGGATGGAACACTTCCTAACACATTCTATGAGGCCAACATCATGCTGATACCAAAGCCTGACAAGGACACGATGAAAAAAGAGAACTACAGGCCAATATCACTGATGAACATAGATGCAAAAATTCTAAACAAAATTTTTGCGACCAGAATTCAGCAATTCATCAAAAGGATCATACATCATGATCAAGTGGGATTCATACCAGGGACACAGGGATGGTTCAACATCTGCAAATCACTCAATGTGATACACCACATCAACAAACTGAGGAATAAAAACCACATGATTATCTCAATAGATGCAGAGAAAGCATTTGACAAGATCCAACAGCCATTTATGATAAAAACTCTGAACAAAATGGGCATAGAAGGAAACTACCTCAACATAATAAAGGCCATCTATGACAAGCCCACAACCAACATCATACTCAATGGGCAAAAACTGAGTGCCATCCCCCTGAAAACAGGAATGAGACAAGGATGCCCTCTATCACCACTCTTATTTAACATAGTACTGGAGGTCCTGGCCAGAGCAATCAGGCAAGAAAAAGGAATAAAAGGAATCCAAATAGGGAGGGAAGGAGTGAAACTCTCGCTGTTTGCAGACGACATGATCTTATATATAGAAAACCCCAAAGAATCCATTGGAAAACTCATAGAAGTAATCAACAACTACAGCAAAGTTGCAGGGTATAAAATCAATTTGCATAAATCAGTAGCATTTCTATATTCTAATAATGAACTAACAGACAAAGAGCTCAAGAACACAATACCATTCACAATTGCAACAAAAAGAATAAAATACCTTGGGGTAAATTTAACTAAGGAAGTGAAGGACCTATATAATGAAAATTACAAGGCCTTTCTGAGAGAATTGGATGATGACATAAGGAGATGGAAAGACATTCCATGTACATGGATTGGAAGAATAAACATAGTTAAAATGTCCGTTCTACCTAAAGCAATCTACAGATTCAATGCCATCCCAGTCAGAATCCCAATGACATTATTTACAGAATTAGAACAAAGAATCCTAAAATTCATATGAGGCAACAAAAGACCCTGAATTGCTAAAGCAATCCTGAGAAAAAAGAACAAAACGGGAGGCATCACAATCCCTGACTTCAAAACTTACTACAAAGCTACAGTAATCAAAACAGCATGGTACTGGTACAAAAACAGGTGCACAGATCAATGGAACAGAATTGAAAGCCCAGAAATAAAGACCACACATCTATGGACAGCCTATCTTCGACAAAGGAGCTGAGTGCATACAATGGAGAAAAGAAAGTCTTTTGAACAAATGGTGCTGGGAAAACTGGAAAGCCATATGTAAAAGAATGAAAATTGACCATTCTTTTTCACCATTCACCAAAATAAACTCAAAATGGATCAAAGACCTAAAGGTGAGACCTGAAACCATAAGGTTTCTAGAAGAAAACGTAGGCAGCACACTCATTGACATCAGTATTAAAAGGACCTTTTCGGACACTAAGTCTTCTCAGAGAAGGGAAACAATAGAAAGAATAAACAAATGGGACTTCATCAGACTAAAGAGCTTCTTCAAGGCAAATGAAAACAGGATTGAAACAAAAAACAACCCACTAACTGGGAAAAAATATTTTCAAGTCATATATCTGACAAAGGCTTAATATCCATAATATATAAAGAACTCTCAAACTCAACAACAAAAAAATCAAACAACCCGATCAAAAAATGGGCAGGAGACATGAACAGACATTTCTCCAAAGAAGATATATGGATGGCCAATAGGCACATGAAAAGATGCTCATCATCGCTGATCATCAGGGAAATGCAAATCAAAACTACACTAAGATATCACCTTACACCCATTAGAATGACAAAAATATCTAAATCTAATAGTAACAAATGTTGGAGAGGTTGTGGAGAGAATGGAACCCTCATACACTGCTGGTGGGAATGCAAACTAGTGCAGCCACTATGGAAAACAGTATGGAGATTCCTCAAAAAATTAAAAATAGAACTACCATATGATCCAGCCATTCCACTACTGGGTATCTATCCAAAGAGCTTGAAGTCAGCAATCCCAAAAGTCCTATGCACCCCAATGTTTATTGCAGCATTATTTACAATAGCCAAGACATGGAAGCAACCCAAGTGCCCATCAACAGATGAATGGATAAAGAAGTTGTGGTACATATATACAATGGAATACTACTCAGCTGCAAAACAGAATAACTTCATCCCATTTGCAACAACATGGATGGACCTTGAGGGAATTATGTTAAGTGAAATAAGCCAGTTAGAGAAGGATAATCTCTGTATGACTCCACTCATATGAGGA